>NW_007247780.1:770451-789935 GCF_000164805.1 Carlito syrichta | reverse complement strand
GGCACGGGATTACAGGCTGAGCCGCCGAGCCCGGCTTCGCCTAATTCTTCACCAGGATTCAGCCTCAGGTGAACTTTCAACCTAATTCTTTCACAGTTTTGTCTCATATGTGGTTTCTGTAGTGTAGTGGTTATCAAGTTCACCTCACACAGTTTTGTCTCAGCTTGTCCTGGAAATTTTGATGTGGGGAGCCGAGCCCAAGTCCCTACCCTACCTCCACCATCTTTTATACCAGAGTAATAACTAAAGCCATGCCTTTTTCCGCAAACCTAAAATCCTTTCTTATACACCTACCTAGTTCTCCAGTTTCTCAGAGACTGGTGCTTTACTTTCTTCTTGCTGATTTTTACCTTGACCAAGATCCTCCTTCTGAAGCAATCTTTCTCATACTTGAATGCACATCAGAACTTCCTAGACAACTTGCTAAAGCACTGATTTCTGGGCCTCATTCAAAAGTTCCTGATTTAGGAGGTCTGGCATGGAGGGGTGGGGATGGAGTGAGAATTTCCTTTTTTTTTTTTTTTGTAGTGTTGGGGTCTCCCTCATTCTCTCAGGCTGTGATGCAGTGGCATGATCATAGTTCACTGCAACCTTGAACTCCTGGGCACCAGTAATCCCCTTCCTCAGCCCCTGAGTAGCTTGATAAATTTCACTTCTGACAAGCTGGAGATAATGAAGCAGATGGTCTGAGCACCACACTTTAAGAACCAGAAGGCTAAAGTGTAACATGGCAATCGTAGGTCAAACTTTCTGCTGTCTTTCCTGGTTTCCACTCCCCTTATTTTTTCCTAGCCTATCTGCTTCCAGCATCCCTATTGCCAAACTCAACCTATATAGCTAGACTGCTCCAAGTTGTCTACAGCTGGAAACCATCAAACACCTGTTATATCCATTCCCTGAATGCTATCAGGTAGACATGATGATCTCTGTTTCACCAATATGGAAACTAAGCTTAGAGCCGCTGGGTAACTTGCTCTTTGCACAGAGCTTATGAAAGGCCAAATTAGGATGCTAACCCAGTCTCTTCTGGTTTCCATCTCTTTTTATTTTGCACCAGAATGCTGTACCAAAGGTTAACTATCTGCTTTCAGAAATCTAGTTTCTGACAAATGTTAGCTCCCTTTCCTTTTCCCATTTCTTTCAGATGTTCTTAAAAGCAAGTGTCCAAACAGTCCAGGAGGAAGGAGGAACAACATGAACTGAAGGTCAGCAATTTGGAAAGTTCAGCTGTCCTCATCTGGCCAAGACATGCTGCACCTTTTTGGCCACGTTTTCTTCACCCAACATTGTCATGGCTCTAATGCTTTGTTTTTTGATGTCAGTGAGCACTCGTCCTTGTGAGATCGAGAAGCGTATTTTAAAGAATGATCCGATTTCGCAGCTTTCCCTGATTGGCAAATTGAGTTACACAGAGGTTAATTAGCTTTCCTAATATTTCATGTTGGCCACGGTATTGAAATTAGCAAGGCAGAGTGAGTAATTGGCAGCCTTGTGCCGTGATGGCTTACCAATTGTCCTCTGTGGAAGAGATCATTGACATTTTCTGGGTTACTCTCAAACTCATTATCAGCATACATTAAAACAGACCCTGTACACTTATCGTAGACTTTGATAAATATATTTATTTACAGAAAATCAACAGGTGAGCCATCTCAAGTTAATTAGGTCAATGACAGTTTAGAACTTTGAATTCATAGCAGTGCTCTCTAAGTCTATAAACACATAAAGAAAGGCTGCTTTGAAATGAGAAAAACAGTAGAAAGAAACAATGCATCCCTCATCACAAGGCTTCTGGAACTCTGAATGAGGTAATGCATAGACTGATGTGGTAATCCACACCCAAACTCCCTACCCATTCAAAAACAAAACAAAGAATTTCAGACTGATTGATACTCCTAAAACGATAGGGGAGGAAAAAAATGACCAGAGAGAGAAATTGAGAATGATCTTTTTAAACCTAATTTTATTTTTCTAGAAACTGGACCTAGCTGTAAAAGGTCACACAAACTACATGTCTCATTCAGCAAAATGCAACACTTTGCCATTTTCCAATGCCTGCTGTGGGTATTTTTCCCCCTGAATAAACCCAATAAGTGGCTCGAGCAAAATGTCCTATTTAAGTATGGTAGCACATCTGTTTCAATTTCCTACATTTGATCTATTTTGGTAGTATCCTCATTGTGTCATAGAGCCCACTGAGCAATCCAAGTCTAATAAAAATGCTACTAGACTATCTTGCATTCAAAAAAATAAACTAAAAGCTTCAGAATCTATTTTTTAAGGTTCATCATAGGCTCTCTCTCTTCCTATTTCTCTCTCTCTCCCTCTGTATATATGTATACACATATACCACACACACATTATATATAAAAATGCATTATATTGTATATATCTATAATATTTACATTATATATGATGCAATATAACGTATATAGAAAGAGTAAAGGAGAAAAAATTAGGCTCTGAAGTTGTACTTTAGTACAAGAGAGTTGGGTAACATTTTTACTAGGCTTGGATAGCTCAGTGGGCTCCTGTGACATATATGTGATATATATAGAATCTTATGTCCAATAAAGAATATATTTCTTGAGATTAGAATCTGTATCACACTTATTTTTTTATCCTAAGCAACTAATCACATCATATGAAAATCACAGGTGTTTAACTCAATTTATTGAATGAATGACTTAATAACCTTATTGATTTGTTAATTTCCATCTTTTTCTTTTTTCATAAACAAACTTATTTTTATTTGGAAATAGTTGATTGACTCATTCTGGTTTACCAAGAACTTTTCAGGGTTTAGTACTATTGAAAGTCCTGTATCCAGGAAAAGATCCAGTTTGGGGCAGACTGAGAACAGTCAGTCACCCTATTTGGAGAGATTATTTTTCACTTGTTTTTGCATTCTTTATTATAAATTCTTGCTAGTATGCTGGCCCCTATGTGACCCCATCCTTTCATATTTACATGTCTCCCACTTGTCCCTGCTGCAGAAATGAGTCATTTGTTTCTCTAACTGAACGAAAGCACCCACCAGTGGTCCGGACGTCTACATTACCTCACCACATCCTCCTTTAGAGAACCGCATGTTAGTCAGTAAGAGGAACAAGGAGAGGAGAATATAGACTACCCCAGTCCTTCTTGACAGATAAAGGTTAAGCTAAAATATTAAACAGATGCATAGTTATTGGGTACACAGGAATCTTCTATCTTCCTAAGTTTTACTTGATAACTCTGAAGCCAAATAGTCTCATCGTCAAACATCCTCTCTCAAGATGTATGTGTTGGCGATAGAGACACTGAGAAAGATTCTGTGTGAGTCTCCAGTAGCTGCTGTAACAAATTCCTACAAACTCAACAGCTTAGACCAATACAAATGTATTGTTTTACAGTTCTGAGGGTCAGAAGTCAGAAATGGGACTCACTGATTAAAAACCAAGGTGTCAAAAGGGATGCTTCTTCTGAAGTCTCTAAAGGAGAACTTGTCTCCTTGTCTTTCCCAGCTGCTAGAGCTCACCTACGTTTCTTGGTTCATGGCCCCTTCTTCAATTTTTGCAAGGCAGCAGCATGGCATCTTCAAATTACCCTCTGCTTCCACTGTCACCTCTCCTTCTTGGGCCATCCTACTTTCTTCTTGTAAGGATTCTTGTGCATTCATCAACACCAGATAATCCAGAATCATTTCCACATCTCAAGATCCTTAACTTATCACATCTGCATAGTCCTTTTCGTCAGGTAAGGTTGTACGAGAGGGGACTCCAGAAAAAACTGGAATTATCTTTTGGAGGGCGGAGCAGGTCCCTTGTAGTACACTTGGAATTTGTTCCTCTTCATCAAATGGTAAACAAGTGTTTGGGAGTTTTTTTGTGTTTGTTATGTTTGTTGTTAAAATTATTTTATTTTAAAGATGTAGGGTACAATGCAGGATTAGGTATACAAGTGGCCATTGTACCAGTAAAGTTTGGGCCTCCCTTTGGTCCCCACTGGTCAACAAGTTTTAATTTGAAAGTTTTAAGAAGGTTGCTTCAGGATTTGCAGAATAAACATCCCAAGTTGTAGCAAACAGGTGACTGGTTCTTCCACTATGACAAGGAACCTGCCCACATCACACTGAGTGTTCAGCAGTTTTAGACCAAAAATGACAAGACCTCCACGCCCCAGCTACCTTACTCATCTGATCTCACCCTGAGTGCCTTTTTGTTCCCCTTGGATGAAAAAAAGTCCTCAAATGGAAATGTTTTGCCAATGTGGAAGAGGTGAAACAAAAAATGGCAGAAGCACTGCCATTGGTGAGTTCAAAACTGTTTTGAGCCAGGCACCTGGGCTGACACCTGTAATCCCAGCACTTTGGGAGGCAGAGGCGAGAGGACTGCCTGAGCCCAGAGGTTTGAGACCAAGTAATATAGCAAGACCTTGTCTCTACAAACAATAAATCAAAAAATTAGCAGGGCCCAATTGGTGTGCACCTGTAGTTCCAGCTACTTGGAAGGCTGAGGCAGAAGAATCGCCTGAGCCCAGCAGGTGGAGGCTACAGTAGTCATGAGTGTGCCACTGTACTCCAGCCTGGGCAACAGACTGAGACTTCAGCTCAAAAAACAAACAAATACCAAAAGCAAAACAACAAAAAACTTTTTTGAGTAGTGGAAAAAGCATCTCAATAGGTGAACTGCATCCAATGGAGAGTACTTTGAAGGTAACTGAAGTTTAAACATGTAAGAATAAATTTTTTTAATAAATAAATTCCTGTTTTGGGGGGTCTCCCTCATGTTTTCATGGCTTCTAGGATTGGGATGTAGACATCTGGAGATCATTATTCAGCTGCCCATAGATTCTCCTTGGCCCTGAATGTTTCAGTGTTTTGCTTACTGCAGAAGCTAAGATTCATGTTGTGTCTCAAAGCATTATCTGATCAAGCAAAATACACACAACAGGGCTAGTCCTTGGTCAGGGTTTTGCTACCACTCTTTTGATAGACCCATCTCCTTCAGGGCTCCTCTGTCAAAGCTAAACCTCTTTCTTAACTGGTTCATTAGCTCTTCAAGCTAAGTTATCAGAAGAGGGAACCCACTGGTTTAATGTCCCAAATGCCTCATCTTGCTAGGTGGACACTGAAAGAAGCATCCACCAGTGACCAAGTTTTATCTTTTATTCAAAAGAGCGCATACACGAACTGAAAATTTTTACTGAAAACATTTTCTGCTGTTGCTAAAGAAAAAAGTCCCAAAATAAAGAGAAGAATGCAAATACTAGCATGTAGCCGATATTCAACTGTTTTTGATCTACAAACAAAAAAGGGCAATTTCATACTGATCAATTTAAAAACAATTCATTGACCGAAAACTTGCTGTTTGTTTATGTTGCCCTTGCCCTTTCTTTTTTTTTTTTTTTTTTTTTTTTGAGTTGGAGTCTCACTCCGTCACTCAGACTGGAGTGCAGTGGCTGCTCCCGGCCACCGCAGTCTCGACCTGCTGGGCTCTGGCGATCCTTCCACCTCAGCCTTCCAAGTAGCTGGAACTACAGGCGCGCTACCACGCCCGGCTAATTTTTTGATTTATTATAGAGATGAGGGCTCCCCAAGTTGCCCAGGTGGGTCTCGAACCCACAGGCTCAGGCTATCCACTCACCTCAGCCTCCCAAAGGCATGGGATTACAGGCTGAGCCACCGAACCCGGCTTATGTTGCCCTTTCTTATTAGAATTGGAATAGAGAGAGATGAGTGATGGATATTCTGGTTTCATTGTCTGAAGTGGTTGGTTTGTATGAATTCAGGATTGATTTGCTCATTCATTCAATGAGGACTTTTGGATATTCATTGTATGTCCAGAAATGTGCTGCATTGTGTGACTACAAAACAGGAGGAAACACTCTGTGCCTTAAATAAAAATTCACAGTGTGGCCTGGTTTTTGTATGTTTTAGAATCGACTGTAAATTCAGAAAACAACACAGTACCATTCTCAACTTCTTTGCCACTGGTATTGTAAAGTTTTGATTATAGCCTCAAAGTACTTTAAAGAGCTCATAGAAGACATTGCCCGATTGCTAAAAAAAATTATCAGTTAAGGATTGAAAGGTTAGTACAACATGAAGAAATCAGACTAGATATAAAGAATTTTCTAACAACAAAACATGGCTTTCTCAGAAAACACATAGGTGATCATCTTCTAGGAAAGGGTTAATCTTTGCATATATTTTCATAGAGTACACACAGGTGACAATGGCATCTCAAGGTTTATTTGTTGAGTCCGGTGATTCTCCTCCAATGCATCACATTTTTATTCCTCCATCCCTGTGGGGAAAAATAAAGACACGGAATAAAGCACTTTTACAACTTTGATTAACTCTACACAGAAGGACGAAATCCTGTATTTGGAAGGTGAACTTGGGATTTGTAAGATGATGAGTATATTTAGTAGCACCATAAAGAATAATGACCCTGCTATGGAAAATGGTTAAGCAATGGCATAATGTCTCCAACTCTATTTTCTGGAGAAAAAAAAGTCTAATAACGATTATTATATTTTATAATGGAATTTAGTGGCTGCCTAACTGTGTTTTGATTTTCTAGGATTAGTGCTTGGTGCTATAATTGTAATTTCTTCTGATTGCAGACCGCACTGCAGTTTCCAACCACTCGGTTTCTTCTGAGTGCCAGCCTCAGAATGCTTTTCAGGCTGATTTGAAGGTAATGAAGCAATCTATATTTAGGCATTTTGCAGAGGTTTTTATTTTTGGCTAAATGTTAAGTATACATTTTCCTGTAGTAAATGTTCCGAACAGCAAAGGAGTAAAATAGATTTTCAGTAGAAAGTTTTTGAAACCTGACTCGCCTTTAATCAGTATCTTATCTCCATTGCTCAACTCACTTAGATGCTGATGAAGATGAAATTGGAAGATGAACTATATTTGTCAAATGTCATCAAATATTTAATGTAGAGTACAATAAATAGTGTAGGGGATTCCCCATTTAGACTTAAGCAGTAGAAATTTTGGTACAAATAGAGGCCACCTTGGGAGCACAAGCAAACCAACGTCCTAACATATCAAATGTATGGCCTTCACAGTGCAGTCATATGGAATGCATCTTTGCGTAAATACAATCCCTGGTCCTGCATTATGTCCCTATTCTAGTTATTTTAATTCTTATCTAACTTTTGTGTTTGGTTCTCTCATTATTTTATTCATTCATTATTTGTTTTCTACATATATTTTATGTGTCTTTCTAAGCTACCTTAAATCCTTTGTGGAAAAAAAATAGAGTATGGATGGATGGATGGATGGATAGATAGAGAGATGAATGAGTGGATAGATGGCAGGCTGACTGGCTGGCTGGCTGGATGAATAGATAGGTGGATAGATAGATTGATGTGTGGATGGATGGATGGATGGATAGATGGAAGGATGGATGGGTGGATGGAAGAATGGAACAGATGAATTGAAAAAGAGATGAATGGATTAATGAATTCATAGATGGATTGATGAGAGGAACCAGGTAAATCAACGTGTGGCTGGATGAATTGATGGAGAGTGGATGGATAAATGTGCGGATAAACAAATGTATGTATGAATGAATTAGATGGATAAATGGATAAGTGGATGGATGGATGGATGGATGGATGGATGGATGGATGGATGGATGGATGGATAAGTTAATGTGTGGATGGGTGGATGGATAGATGGGTAGATAGAAGGGTGGAATGGAAAAATGAATAAATAAATGGATGGATGAATAAACAAATAGATGGATTATAGAAGTAAGTAGGTAGATGAATGTGCGAATAAACGCATAGATGAATGGATGGATGGATGGATGGATGGATGGATGGATGGATGGATAGATGGATGGATGGGTGAAAAGTAGGTGGATAAATGTGTGTATGGATGAATGAATGGATAAACAAGTGGAGGAACACATACTTATGTCAGCAAATATTTGAATAACCATGGTGTTCTACCACATGATCATTTTTTCTTCTCCTTCTCTTCATCACCATCAATGCTGCCATTGCTTTAGTTTGGTTCTTTATTCTTCAGCTCTCAAACTATTTCGCATCCTTCAAGTATCCTTTCTCGGAGAAAATTTTCTTTCTTATATCTCTCTCTTTTTCAGAATTTAGACATCCCTTTTTTATGTCCCTATATCATCTTGAATATAACTATTATAGTATGCCTCCACATTCTTTGTGATCTTTCAATCTTTTTAAACAAAGAGTGAGTTTCTTTGAGGCTCTTGTTTTGGTCTTATCTTGGAATTCCTAATGCTAGACATGATATTCTGCACATAGCAGTGATAGGAGCTAACATTTATTGCATTCCTACAATGAATTGAAGTACAAGTCTGGTACATGTACTTCAGGTGTCCTTTATCCCCATACCAATCATAAGTGGTAGGTATTATTGTGATTCTCATTTTCCAGTGAATAAAGCTGAGGCACACAGGGGTTTAGTGACTTGCCTACGATCACAAAGCTGATAAGTGGTAGGACAGAAAGAAAATAGGCAGTCTGACTTTACAGCATGCTCCACTGTGCATTTCTAATGAGCACAATGTCATCCCAAATAAGATAAATTGATGCTTGGAAGGTAAAATAATCATACTCATTTTATATATAAAGCTCAGACATACTGGACATAAACAGATAAGAAGTATATCTGTTAAACGTTTTCATCGTAAGAGAGATTAGAAAAAAATGTTTTAAAAGGTGTCTTAGTGGGCAATGAGGAAAAAAGGTTGAGAAATATTGGGTTACAACATTTACTCCTAAGTGCTATAGCGTACTGACCTCATTAGAAGATCAGGCAATGGGTAAATAAATACATAGAGGATTATAACTTCAGGTCTTTGTTCCTGTGCTTAAGGAATATGATGAACAGACTCTAAGATGGCCCCAAATGACCTCCACCTCCTGGTATGTATGTCCCTGGAGTGCAGACTGCCCTAGTGACTTGATTAGAACCAATAAAATGCCACAACAATGATGGCAATGATGGGATGTCATTTTTACAAAGATTCACATAAAGCACTGGCTTCTGGCTTTCTGGCACACTCTTCCTCTTACTGGTTTGAGTGAAATAAGCTGTTTTATGGAGAGGACTACAAAAGAAGAAACTGTGGCCAACCTCCAGCCAACAGCTAACAAGGAAATGAGACTTTCTCTCCAATAATCCACAAGGAACTGAATCCTACCAACATTCACATGATCTTGGAAGCAAATCTTGCCCCAGTTAAGACTTCAGATGAAATCTACCCTTTGTTGACATTTTAATTGTAGCCTTGTGAGATGCTGAAGCACAAGATCTATCTAAACCACCTGCCCTGGGAATTCTGATGCACAGACACTGTAAAATAAAAAATATATGTTATTTTAAGCTGCTAATTTTGTGGTAATGTGCCACACAACAATAAATCACTAATAAAAGGAGTTTAAAATCCTCAATTTAAGCCCATGAGAAAGGCCCAAAACAGTTACATAAACAAAGCACAGATTCTGTCTGTTAGTTTGTTTTCACATAACATGAAATCAGCTCGATAGTGAGATTTGAAATTTATGTTTGCAGATGATTTGGCTTAAAGTATGGGGCTATCACAGAGTTTATTGGCTGAGGGGCTAGAACTGGGTATTTCAAAAATCATCCCTCAGAACAGCTACAGGCAATGGTTGAGCTGACTTGCTCATGCACAGATGTATAGAAATTCTCATGATAAATTTATTTATGTAATAACAGTTAATTAGTCAGCTAGCAAGGTTGATATTTTATTTGAGTTATCAGCATCCCCTGCTGAATGTTGATCAGACCCCTGCCCAGGGATTTATGGTTGCATGAACATATGTCACATAGGCACCAATGGGTAGGAAATCATTACACACATAGTAAACAGAAGAAGGATTTCCCAAAGAGAAGGGCTCAGGTTTGGTTTGGAGTAAAATAAAAACAAGGCTTGAGAGGGTAGTGGCTTTGGGTTTTATTGTGGTTAAGGGCTAGGGCTAGAATGAAAGTTGCTGTACATATAAGGGTTAAGGTGTACATAACTTGAACTTTCCTACTGCCTTCAAGGGAGGAAGCTCTTGGGATTTCTTATTGGCTTGTCCAGTTGTAAGACAAAAAGAAAAGAGTACTGGGTAGAACTTAAAAGCTATCAATAGTCAGACATGAAAAATTGATTCAGACCCTTTATTGCGGTGGCCATATAGTAATAGAGTATATTAAAATGATTATTAATTCAGATTATATATAATATGGTTGATTGGAAGGCGTGAGATTATCAGGAATTGATCTAGATCTGATAGAGACATGAGGGTTTTACCTACGTTGAAAGTTTCACAGGATCACCCTTGAGACAAGAAGACAAACATAAGAATAGAACTGAGAGACAAGTCAGGACTTAGAATTCTCCAACCTGAATGCAATTATCATCATATGGCCAGTTTCCAAGTTATATCATTATAGATAATGCGACCACAGGTTCTGGTTTGCCTGGGAAAGTCTTGATGTACACCTTGCTTTTCCAGAATAACAATTATTATTATTATTATTATTATTATTATTATTATTATTATTATTATTTTGTGTCAGGATCTCACTCTGTCTCCCAGGCTGGAGGGCAGTGCATGATCACGGCTCACCACAGTCTCAATCTCTTGGGCTCAGGGAATTCTTCTGCCTCAACATCCCAAATAGCTGGGACTACAGGTGTGCATTACCATGTTGAGTTAACTTTTTTATTTTTGTGGAGTCAAGGTCTCACTATGTTGTCCAGGCTAATCTTAAACTCCTGACCTCAAGCAATCTTCCCACTTCAGCCTCCCAAAGTGCTAGGATTACAGGCATGAACCACCACGCTCAACCTTCCAGCAAAATTATTAATAGTGCATCCTTTTGCTCCCCCAAATATCCCAGTCTGGTGGATAGATTGTATGCCTTTCCTCTTCCCTTCCACATTCATGGAAACTACTGTAATAAACATCAAAAAGTAGTAGACTTCTTTCAGCCAATGTGCAATTTAACATCTAAAGCAAAGCAGTTTTACCTTAATTACAATTAGTATCAAAAGGCGGTTTCAATGTAAAAAGTGAAGAGCTATTTAATTCACTTTGGGCACAAAAATCTCAGTTCTGGAAGCATAATGGCTTGCTGTCCTACAGTGCTCTGTAGTTCCATAAAGCTCTTTCATCTCTTTGTATTCATTAATTCTGAAAAAAAGTTTGTGGGGTAGATCAGGTATTATTATACCCAATTCAGAGATAAGGAGATTGAGGATCAGAGGGTTAGGCTAAGTAATTTGCCTGAATTTGTACAATGCAGACTTTATCCTGAATTGTTGGGATTCATGTCTTGTGGGCTTCCCATTCTCACACTTAGTCTGACCTGCTCTGCTAACCTGTGTGCCTGATCCATGTGTAGAGGAGAAAAATAAATTCTACACACAAGAACCTGGAAGCTCATGCCATTTGTTGGTTGAAAAATTGTATTAATCATTTAAAGAAGTCATATGAAAATTAACTATAAGAAGCTCTAATAACACAGACAAAAAATTTGCAAATGTGACTGCCCTCCTCCATTATCACCAAAGATATTCAAAGCGGATAAATAAATGGTCTTACCTTAGTTTGAATGCCTTTATTTTGTAGTCTCCAAATAATTGCTTTGGAATGACATTATTTCCCACATCCCCATGACCATAGCAAGCTCCAATGATAGATGTTGCTTGCGTGAATCGACCTTGTAAATCTCAAGGCTAAACTTTTTAGAAATGTTGCAGCAACTGAATTATCAAGGTAAAGGATGGCTCCTGGTGAGGATAAGATTAGAAATTTCTCTTGTACTAGTTGCATGGCTTGCCAAGGAAAAGGAAGAGTGAAAGGAAAATAGAAGCAGTGAAAGCCGGACATGTTCTTTCTAATATTTTGGTTTATATAAGATTTCTGAAATGTTCTATCTGTTTTGAACTCTCGCGCCTCTCAAAGGACATTGCCTGTTTCCCATTGTATATTGGAGCCCCTGTGTCAAACAGTCAGCTAAGATTTTGCTAGCCAAGTAATATTTCAATATATCTCACTGTTGTTAATGCAATTCTGAGGATGTTGGAGTTTCAGTACCACAACATAGGGGTAGAGGCATGCTTCTTAGTAGCCAGAAATGACACAGAGCCATTGTGTTGTGGAATCAGATAGTCACACCTTTTATTCTGATCTCTCCTAACATGGGATGGTATATAACAAATTGCATGCACTAATAGACTTAACAGTTATCCCCCTGTATGTAAAATCTCAGGAAGACCCAGTAGGCAATAGAAAGGAGAAATGGAGCTCAGTAAGTTTATTTGAAACTAAGTGTATGATATACTTGAGGGCTGGCCAGCTGCAAAAGGCAGTGCAGCAGCTTTGAGAGCATTTGCTGAACTTTAATCTTTACTTACGGAAACCCCCATGACTCCTCAGGAATTTTGCCTCTGTAAAGACCATAACATATGGTCCATTTGCAGGGACATATGTTTGAGTAACGGGCCCTCGAGCAAAACTTTCACAAATTCCTCTCTTGCTCAACTTTATATTTTCAGCACACTGATATTCAGTGGAAAGGTACTCTCTTTCCTCCTTGGTCTCTAAACATAGGGTATGCATGGGAAGCATTCAGACCTTTATCTCTGATTGTTTAACCTCATAGAAAAAAGGAAGAAAAGACCCTTTAAGGAATTTTACTCCCACTGAGGAGAACACTTTTTTTGGTTAATCTGTAAAGTACATGAACAACTTCCTTATTGCCTTTGGCCCTAAAAGATCAACCATCTGTTTTAGGAGAACACATGGTTACACAGGTGCAATCCAGAGTGAAAGAGCTTTAGGCAGAACCATGACTATAGATATGCTTCAGAAAGAAAGGAGTCTAGCCTCACAGGCTACGTGAACATCTGGCCCCAAACTAGCATCTTGCCTTTTCTCCCCAAGTAGGGAGTATTGAATGTGCATGCCATTTTCTGCTGGAGATGGAAGAACCCCTCCACCTCTCTATTAGTGATCTATGAAGACATTTTTTATCTTCCTTTGCCCCAACCCCACCAAGCACTGACATGTCTCCTTGAGATAATCAAGATAGAATAAAGAAAACAGGGGTTTCTTAAACTTGTCAGTGGGGATTATGCACGAAAGATTACCTGGCACTAGGAGCATCACCAAGAGGACATACAAAAGCCAGTGTGCACACCCTATATAACCCAAGAGATTCCAACACTTAGGGAGACTCAGTTGCATCTTTGGTGCAGTTTGAAATCTTTGTTTTTCTTAGTCAGGGTCTCACTCTGTTTCCTCATGCAGCCTCCAAATTCTGAGCTCAAGTGATCCTCCCATCTCAGCCTCCTAAGTAGCTGGGACTACAGGTGCACACCACTACGTCTGGCTAACTTTTTTCATCTTTTATAGAGATGAAGTCTTACTCTGTTGCCCAAGCTGGTCTTGAACTCTTGGACTCAAGTGATCCTCTCATCTCCATCCCCCCCGCAGGGCTGGGATTACAGGCACAAGCCACCACACCCTGCCCTGCAGCTAGAAATCTTGATGCTTGCTCATTAGTTGAGGATGTGGCCCCCAATTGAGACATGAATAAAATTGAATCTTGGTAGCTCTACTAACATTGGTTTCTTCTCTGAAGCTAAAAGTATCTATCCAACATATGTATCAGGCACTGGAGGGACTGTAGTAATATCCAACATATATGTCAGGCACTGGAGGGACTGTAGCCAATAGGACAGATTTGGCTCCTACCTCCAGGGGAACAGAAATAAAAAACATGAATTTTGTACATAATTAGGAGCCTCACTGAAAAAAACTATAGGGTTTTAGGTGAGCGCATAGAAGGGGAACCTTACCAAAACCACAGAATCTTGAATACCTTTCATGAGAAGTGGGTATTCTGAATCTCTTGCACCACCCTGCACAGACATGGTCTCTGTTATGGTCTGAATGTTTGTGTCCATCTCAAATATGTTGAGCCCTAACCCTCAAGATGATGGTATTAGTAGGTGAAGCCTTTGAGAGGTGATGAGGTCATAAGGGATTAATGCCCCTATGAAAGTGACCCCAGAGAGTTCCTTTGCTCCTTCCACCATGTGAGGACACAGTGGCATCTATAAACTAGAAAGCAGATCATCAGCCGACATGGAATACGCCATGCCTTGATTTTGGACTTTCAGCCTCCAGAGCTGTGAGACATTAATGTCTGTTGTTCACAACCTGCCTGGTTATGACAATTGGTTTTAGCAGTTCAAATAGACTGAGACTGTTTCCTTTTCACTGGCCATAATGCAGATTAAGTTACTACCCAATCCTCACACTTACACTACACCTTACACTAAAAGATAAATTTGCCCACCAGCCACAGCTACCAGGAAGAGAATTGTAAAGTTGTGTTTTGTTGTGCTTTGATTTGCTTTTAATCAGGGGAGGGTAAGAAGAAGAAGGTCTGAGATCAACAGGCAAATTTAAGATCAAGAACTAGGCAAGCATAGAATATTACGACAGAGAACTGGCGAGACTTAAGGAAGTAAGAGAGGTACCAACAGCAACAAATTGTGCCTTTCTATTTTTCCTAGATTGGGAACTTGGGTGCTGTATTTTAGTAAACTTGCTTTCTGAACTAATCCTCAGCTGGCACTGGAACAATTCATTCCACTCTCTTTATTCTCTCTTGAATCAGAGTGTCTACTTACTACCAGAGTCAACAGAATCTTATTAAGACATCTGGCTAACATCAACAGCTTATCTGCATGGAAACGCGACTGCAAATCCATCCACCAACAAAATGAATGTGTACAAAGAGCAAACAGATCTCCATGCAAAAATAAAATTCAAAAACAAGGAAAAAAAAATAGGTCACCGGAAACAACTGCAAGGGATTGAAAAGCTCTATCTAGAAATGTTTACATTAGGATGTGAGCCTGGTAAATGGGTCGTGTTCTGTCAACTCACCTATGCATTTATGAAAAGAAAGTAAACAGAACTGATATTGAAAGAGGCAGCCCTGTGGTGATGTTTAAGCTTTCATGACAAACACATTTTCAACCCTGCAGTTATTTTCCTTGATCAAGAAGCCCCAGTTTTAAGGGTGGGACTCCTCTCCTACACTGCAGTTCCCTAAACTGCACTTTATTTATTTATTAAATGCTCTCTTTTGGCACCCTTAACTTACTTGTTTTTTCCCTGTAATGTTAATCCCAGCAATGGCTGCCTACTCCTCTTACAAACCTCTTGATAAAGCTTGTATAGGATGCTCAGCTTGAAAGCACTGTTTGCACTGTGGCGCGTATTTGCTCACTGGAGCACTTTCCTGTGGTGAAGAGTACTGGGAGACACACAGTGATCTTCCTTGCAGGTTACCTGTCCAGAATGAAAGTGTACAGTGTATCTTTTTCTCAAAGCAAAATGACACTGGCAGATGACAAAGAGCTGTCATCTCCAAGTTATCAGCTGCAAGGAGGGTGGCTAGAAAATTGTTTCTCTCTCTCTCTCCCCTTCATTTTGGATTTAGGATGAATCCTCTGAGTTTCCCTGATCAACCACTGGCTGGCCCAGATGGATGAGGAGGCAGAGCTGTATCTTGAAATGATTCACTGGGGACTGTAACTGAGAGTAAGAAAACGCATCCTGAACTCTCCCATCCAAACTCTCTTCTCTCATGATCTCTGGGAAAGGGGAGTAGGGAGGGGGGAAGGATGATCCTAGAGCTAGAGCCACTGCTTTGAGTTTGTTTTTTTTTTCCCCTTGAAAGAATGTGGGGATTTTTGTGTAAACAACTAAAAAAGGGCACACTTCTGAGAGATTTGAATCTAAGGATAAGAGAAACACTTTAGTTTTTAGTTTTTTTCTTTTTTAATTTAATGACAATAATAGAAAATCTGCAGTTTGAAAACATTCTCCTCTTATTATATTTCCTTGCAGTTAACTGTGACATAGGTAGCAGCCTCAAATTAAGAACAAATTCAAAAATATATATACCAACAATTCCACAAATACTGTTGACGGTTACCTATTGGCAGGTAAATAAACTGCTTATAAAGGTAGACTGTGCTACCCACAATTATAATTATTTGCATACACCAGCTCAACCTTAGCAGTGGAGAGTGGGAAATACAGGATTGGCACTGACCTCTCATAGTGTACCCTTTTCTGTTGTTCATGTGAAAGAAGACTATCTTCTCCAGGGATCCTGGGATCTGAGAACTTCAGGTAATAATTAGCAACAAAGCATGCTGTGAATGATTCAAGCCAAAGCTGGAACTAGCAATATAAAAACCACGTTTAGGAAGCGATTGTAGGATGAACGAGAGTCTCCCCATAACAACTGGAGAAAGATAAGCCATGGGAGAGATGAGAATGATGTCTTGGTTAATGTGTATCAATTAATTTCCATGCTGTGTTATAACTTCTATTTTACAGATAAAGAAATGGAGCCTCAAACCACTTGTAACTCTCTCAAAAGATACATAGTTTCCTCTGCCCTTATTTGTAGCCCATGTCAGAAGAGAGCTGTCATTTACTAAAAATGATTGAGGTCTGCTGGTTTAAAGTGTTGACCCATTTTTTTTTCTTATCAAGTGATTCTTAGCACTTAGATTTAACAATACCTTAACTGGTGAAACACTATCCAAAGCTTTTTGAAAATCTTGTCATATGGCAGTCGGTGAACTTCCATTGTCTCCTGGGGCAATATCTTTGAATATCCCTTGTAACAGTGGTTTAAGAAAAGCCTCTGCCTCATAAATTCTTCCTGGCTATTTTTAATCAAATGACCCTTTCAGAGGTTGTCCCAATATCTTTTACAAAATTGTTTCTAGCATATTTTCTCCAAAATGGTAGAAGTTGTAAATGGTCTATTAAGCTTCTTATTGAAAAATGGTGGCCGGGCTTGCTAGCTCAGTCTGTAATCCCGCGCTTTGGGAGGCCGAGGTGAGTGGATTGACTGAGCCTACGGGTTCGAGATCCGCCTGGGCAACTTGGCGAGACCTCATCCTCTACAATAAATCAAAAAAAAAAAATTAGCCAGGCGTGGTAGCACGCGCCTGTAATTCCAGCTACTTGGAAGGCTGAGGCGGAAGGATCACCGGAGCCCAGCAGGTCGAGGCTGCGGTGGCCAGGAGCGGCCACTGCACTCCAGTCTAAGCGACAGAATGAGACTCCAACTCAAAAAAGAAAGAAAGAAAGAAAGAAAAATGGCATTGTCACATTGGAGGTTTGAATAAATCAAGAAGAACGCAAAGAAAGAATTCAAGTTACAGAAAACTGAAGCTAGTTGATTTATTGGTTTTTAGTCTTTTTAAAAATTTAACTAATTTTAAGACAATTTTTAAGCCTTTTATTCTACATGGTTTCTAATCCATTGTGAAAGTTGAGGTTAATTCTAAGTCTATCTGGTAAGAAATAAAGAGAATGGGAGACATGAGAGTTTTTTTTTTAATGAACAATTATTTCAATAAGAAATAATCTGATGGACCAAAAGAGAGATTAGACAGCAACCTGATGTAGAACTGAATCAGCCCATTTGTGATAAATGTCAACATCAGCCTTATATCAACTCTCTAGAGGGAAATAATTGCATTAGTTACTGTGAATGGGCACTAAATACCAGAATTTCTTGGATTTTTTTTTTCCCTTAGTGTGCATACTGAGAAAAGAATTACCGAGCATCAGTAATTCTATTCAATTAAGAAACAAAAAATATGTACCACATTGTAAACAAACATTTTCCATTATAGAAACCTGACTAGGGAAAACAGATTGCATTTGTATTCATTTTAGTCTCACACCCCACCTAGTTTTAAATCATTGGCCAAGCCAATTTTCGCAAATCTCCATAGGAACAGGAATGAGTAAAAAATCAGGCCACGTGTAAAATAGTTTCTAGAAAAAACTGTATGTTGTAGCCTTGTAGTAACAGCTAAAGCTAAAAGGAAAAAGGAAACTCCAGTCAAGTCAAAAAAGAGAAAGAAATGGAGAAAATGAAGTTCATAGATACCTCATACAAATTTTAATTTATCTTATGCTTGAAATACAAGTGAGATTTTATTTCATGCAATATCACTCCTTAGATTCATAATATGTACGCTTACAGGTAATTGATTCAATCGAGTAACATTAAATGTTAATAAATTTTTGCTGATGTATAACATTGAAGCAAAGTGCACATGTCATATCGGCAAGTAGATGATCACAAAGTAAACACACCCATGAAACCACAACCAGAGTAAAAAAAATTAAACATTACCTGCATCTCAAGAACACACTCTCTATATACTTTCTCCATAATTAACACTCTCCCATGGTCCAAATAACTGTTATCCTATATTCTTTTTTTTTTTTTTTTGAATTGGAGTCTCACTCTGTCGCCCAGACTGGAGTGCAGTGACCGCTCCTGGCCACCGTAGCCTCGCCTGCTGGGCTCCGCGATCCTTCCGCATCAGTCTTCCAAGTAGCCGGAATTACAGGCATGTGCTACCACGCCCGGCTGATTTTTTGATTTATTGTAGAGATGAGGTCTCGCTGCCCAGGCGGGTCTCGAACCCACGGGCTCAGGCAATCCACTCACCTCAGCCTCCCAAAGGCGCGGGATTACAGGCTGAGCCACCGAGCTCGGCTTATCCTATATTCTAATAATATTGGTTAAGTTTGCGTGATTTTGAACTTTATATAAATGTAATGATACAGTATTTATTATTCTGTCTAGTTTCTTTTACTTGACATTATGTTTCTGAGACCTAGTTACTCTATGGAGTGATAACTCATTCATTTTTTTATATTTATATACTACACAGTTGTGTGAAGACATTTAATTATTTAATTATTTATTTATTCTCCCATTGACATTTAGGTTATTCCTTGTTCTTAGTATTTATGAACAATGATGCTATAAACATTCTTGAGCAAATACTTTGGCACATATAAGCACACATTTCTGACTGGCATATACTGAAGAATGAAATCTTCTAAGGACAATAATTCTATAGTCAGCTATCATAGGTACTGTTGAACAATTCTCCAAAAGGTATACCCCCTTGTAGTATACCCCCACCAGCAATGTTAGTGAAGTCCAACTGCTCTACATATTTACTAACACTTTATGATGTCAGTCTTTCTCATTTTAGTCATTTTGGTGGTTGTATAGATGTCTTTTTCCTTGTGGCTTTTTGTTTTTTGTTTTTTGGGTTTTTTTGAGTTGGAGTCTCACTCTGTCACCCAGACTGGAGCGCGGCCACCACAGCCTCGACCTGCTGGGCTCCAGCGATCCTTCCACCTCAGCCTTCCAAGTAGCTGGAACTACAGGTGCATGCTACCACGCTCGGCTAATTTTTGATTTATTGTAGAAATCAGGGCTCGCCAAGTCGCCCAGGCAGGTCTCGAACCTGCGGGCTCAAGCAATCCACTCACCTCAGCCTTCCAAAGCGCGGGATTACAGGTTGAGCCACCAATCCCGGCTCTCCTTGTGTTTTGTGTTT
>NW_007247780.1:749281-770301 GCF_000164805.1 Carlito syrichta | reverse complement strand
GCCAAGTTGCCCAGGTGGGTCTCAAACCCACGGGCTCAGGCAATCCACTCACCTCAGCCTCTCAAAGCACGGAATTACAGGCTGAGCCACCGAGCCCGGCTCTATATTTCTAACATAATAAAAAAGTGATACATTTTATAACTTAATTATACTTAATTGTGTGTCTTATATTGGTTCCATTTGAAAAGTATCATTGTATTTTATCAGATGGCAAAGACTTAAGAAAAAGGAATGTTTAATTACATACAGTAGGAATACAAAATTCATCTAATAAAAAAGAAAGGAAGTGGAGAGAATGGATAGATACTGATCTAAGTGTACAATGTTTCTATTAGACAGGAAGAATAAGTGATAAGTAATTGAGGTGATGGACATGACCTTAATTAGCTTGATTAATCATTTCACCTGGTATACAGGCATCACAGCACTGCTTTGTATCCCATAAATAAATATAAATATAATTTGTCAATATCCAATTAGAGTAAATAAATAAAGACAAAAAAATTGAGAAACAGTTGGGTGTGGTAGCTCAAACCTGTAATACTAGAACTTTGGGAGGCATAAGTGAGTGGATTGCCTGAGCTCAGGGGTTTGAGACCAGCCTGGGTGACTTGGTGAGACCTCGTCTCTGTAAAAAATCAGAAAATAAACCCGGCATAGTATTGCTTGCCTGTAGTTCCAGCTACTTGGAAGGCTGAGGTGGAAGGATTGCCTGAGCCCAGCAGGTTGAGGCCGTGGGTTTGAGACCTGCCTGGGCAACTTGGCGAGACCTCATCTCTACAATAAATCAAAAAATTAGCCGAGCGTGGTAGCGCGCACCTGTAGTTCCAGCTACTTGGAAGGCTGAGGCAGAAGGATCGCCGGAGCCCAGCAAGTCGAGGCTGCGGTGGCTGGAAGCTTGCCACTGCATTGCAATCTGGGCGACACAGTGAGACTCCAACTCAAAAAAAAAAAAAAAAGAAAGAAAGAAATATAAACACTATAAAGCAAAAATATGCTATGCACCTATTAAGGGAAGAAAAGAGGACCAAAAGGCAAGCTGCAGAAAATAAAAGACAACTTCATCCTACTTCATTAATGGACAAATTGCCAAATCTAACAATATATTGCCCGATAAAGAAGACAAAATCATTCATTTTATGGCAGATAGTATGATATGAGTGAGAACTACTAGAATAGTGATTACAGCAACAATTCCATTCAATTCAAAACAATTCAGTTCAAAGCACTGTTCATTGTTAAATACTAGCAGGTAAGAATTAATTGCCTTCAGAACTTACCTGACTATAGCTCATGACTTTCCTTCCACAGATGAGCAAACATTTTTAAAAACCTTATACACGAGCATAGATTGTTCATACATAAAATAAAAATGACACTATAAGATAGATAGATAGGGTCGGGTTCGGTGGCTCAGCCTGTAATCCCGCACTTTGAGAGGCCAAGGTGAGTGGATTGCCGCAGGTTCGAGACCCGCCTGGGCAACTTGGCGAGACCTCATCTCTATAATAAATCAAAAAAATTAACCGGGCGTGGTAGCGCATGGTTTTAGTTCCAGTTACTTGGAAGGCTGAGGCGGAAGGATCGCTGGAGCCCAGCAGGTTGAGGCTGCGGTAGCCAGGAGCGTGCAACTGCACTTTAGTCTGGGCGACAGAGTGAGATTTCAACTCAAAACAAAAAAAGATAGATAGATAGATATAATGCCAGTACAATAGGTTTATGCAGTATCTCATCAGAACACAGCAGATCTATATAATGGTAATTATTTGGATTTATTTTAAACTGTAAATATGTCCTCACCAATTTCTATGATTCTTATGGAAAAGGAATCATAATTATATGTACATATACTGATCATACTCAATTTAGGTCTCTATTATACTACTGTATTCTTAGCCTGATTATTTTTATAAATGTTTTGTTCAAATAAAATATGGTTCAAATTAAATATGGTTGGAATCTGCAAATTTCCCTTATAATATAAATGTTTTGTTCAAATAAAAAAAGAAAATATGACTAAGCTATTATACTCTTTATATAAACAAAATGAATAAACTTTAGCAAATAAAGCATAAATTATTCATTCAAGTTTACACGTTCTTTTAAGGGATCTATTCACTAAGGCAAACAGCCTTTCAAAATTTGCTGTATTATTCTGCAAAAGAACAAAAACAAACTTAGGTTTTGGGAATAGTTTTAGGTTATATGAAAAAATTAATCAACTTTTGCTCTGGTAAATAATAAAATCTGTAGCAAAGGTAAAAAATTGATTTGTGGTGACTATTCCAGAAAACGAATGCAGAGACAGGGTAAGAGATTTTTCTTTTTTCATCTATATTCAAACTTAACCTTGATGTGAAAGTTGAGTAAGATCCATTAGTTTTATGTTTACAGATGCTAGACTATATGTGAATTTTATATGCCTGCCAAATTTTTTTTTTAATTTAAGACTTGCATTTGCACCTGGAGATTTTTATCTATTATTTAAATTAAGCCTAAAATTTATTTTACTCTCAATCTCACCAGTGAATGGTATTATTATTTTTTAAAAGGGATATTGACAGAGGAGTAATATCAGGGGTAATAGAGATCAATCTTGGTGATAGAATGGTTCTTAAATAAACAGAAAATAGTAACATGAGAGAAATATACAAATACATTGTATCTACTGTAGCCTACTAAAAAGAAATTGCTTTATTATCAATATGTTTAACTTTAAAAGAATCTTGCAGACTTAAATTTCAAGACATAGAATTTCTGTGCATTCACCCAATTCAAAATTGCTATCAAGGGAGTTGACATACTGAGATAATTTTCCAGGAATCTGTTGGAATTTCCAAATTTCCCTAAAGGAGAAAATAGAAACACTTGGAATCTATTATGGCTTGCTCAGATTGGTGATGGAGTGATCTCTTTGATTTACAAAGTCTTCTCTTTAAGAACTCTAGTTCTTCCACTCTATTTCTTTATACTTCAGAAATTTCTAACTCAATGACTATTTTAAGACATGTCGTTGGAAACAAATAGAGAAGGAAGGAAACATATTTGGAAAAGGAACAAGGAAAGGAGGCACTAGCAAACATGAAGAAAATCTCACAATTTTGACTTGGAAAGATTAACAGGAATGAGCAAAGCCGAATTCTTAGGGAACTTCCACCTGTGGGCAGGAAAACAGCTGAATGCCTGTAGAATTGTCTGATGTGTTCTGATGAGAGGCCACATAAAGCTACTGTACTGGAGTCACATGACCATAGTTATTGGGGGAGGGAGGAGTGAATAATACATATTTTCATGAGCTGTGTAGGTTAAATAGATAAAAGCTGCCAACAATTTAATCTTCAACCAACTAAACTGTGTATTCTGGGGACCATGTTTAGCCTTGGGAGATGGAAAAAACAATTCCTAGTGATAAAATATGAAAGACATGGAATGTGATAATAGTAGTTCAGACTAATAAAACTATGCCTCTTATAACTCAAAAGCAGCAATTAAAAATAGGCATATTATTCATTCAATAAAGAGTGATTAGCTGGACTTGGTGGCTCAGTTTGTAATCCCGTGCTTTGGGAGGGTGAGGTGAGTGGATTGCCTGAGTCCGCAGATTCGAGACCCACCTGGGCAACTTGACGAGACCTCATCTCTACAATAAATAAATAAATAAATTAGCCGGGCATGGTAGCGCGCGGCTGTAGTTCCAGCTACGTGGAAAGCTGAGGCTGAAGGATCGCCGGAGCCCAGCAGGTTGAGGCTGCGGTGCCCGGGAGCGGCCACTGCACTCCGGTCTGGGCGACAGTGAGACTCCAACTCAAAATAAAAAAAAAGTCATTAAATGGTTACTTGAAACAAATGTCTATATAATAGAAGGCACCTGTAATATGGGTCTCTAAAACCTAATTTTTTTAATCCCGTTAAAAGAGTTTTAAAGAGCTGGGCTCGGTGGCTCAGCCTGTAATCCCGCGCCTTTGGGAGGCTGAGGAGAGTGGATTGCCTGAGCTCGCGGGTTCGAGACCCGCCTGGGCAGGCGAGACTTCATCTCTACAATAAATCAAAAAGTCAGCCGGGCGTGGTAGCGCATGCCTGTAATTCCGGCTACTCGGAAGGCTGAGGCGGAAGGATCGCCGGAGCCCAGCAGGGCGAGGCTGCGGTGGCCGGGAGCGGCCACTGCACTCCAGTCTGGCGACAGAGTGAGACTCCAACTCAAAAAAAGAGAGAGTTTTAAAGAAAAGTGATGTTGGTAGTTGAAAAGGGAACACAGCATTTCTCTCTGACTATACTTTTCTAAATAAATAACCCTACCAGTGGACTTTTTTTCAGGTGTGGATACAGCTCTAGGTCAGTTTTTGGTATCTTACATTCTCCTAGACTCTCTGAATAGTGAAAATAATATTTTACAACCCAAATGATGATTTCATTTCTAAAACACATACTAGGTACTATGAAATTTGTTATGGAATTTATATATGTTCTGTTTTATTCATTTAACTTCCAAATAATCTTGCATGGTATGGATCATTTGTTGTGGTTTAAAGAAGACACATCAAAATGGAGGATAATTTAATGCATCTGAACTTCTAAGAAAGGGCTAAAGAATCCAAACTCAGTCTGTCTTATGCAAAAGCAGAAGTTCTTTCCACTTGCCTGTCTCAAATTGATTCAATCTTCTTCCTTCTTGTCAATACAACCACAGCATTATATAGCACTGGTGGGCAGAGAGAAGGTATGATCTAAAACAGAGGCTCTCAAACTTGAACATGCATCAGAATAATCTAGAACAGGGGTCCAAAGGCCATAAAGGGTCAAATTATAAATGTTTTATATTTTGCAGTTCATATAGTCTCTATCACAATGACACAACTCTGCTCTTTTGGCATGAAAGTAGTTACAGATAATACAAAATGAATGAGTGTGATTATGTCCCAATAAAACTTTATTTAATGGGAATGAAACTTGAATTTCACCTTTTTTTTTTTTTTTTTTTGGGTTGGAGTCTCACTCTGTCGTCCAGACTGGAGTGCAGTGGCCGCTCCTGGCCACCATAGACTCGACCTGCTGGGCTCCGGCGATCCTTCCGCCTCAGCCTTCCAAGTAGCCGGAATTACAGGCATGCGCTACCACGCCCGGCTGATTTTTTGATTTATTGTAGAGATGAGGTCTCGCTGCCCAGGCGGGTCTCGAACCCGTGGGCTCAGGCAATCCACTCACCTCAGCCTCCCAAAGGCGCGGGATTACAGGCTGAGCCACCGAGCCCGGCTCACATAATTTTAATGTGCCATGAATTATCTTCTCTTGATATTTTCCCACCAGTTTAAAAATGAAAAATCATTCCTAGTTCATTGCCATGAAAAAGCAATCAGTGGGTCAGATTTAACCCCCAGGTGATATCAACTCTCTGTTCTGGCTTCCATCTTTAACAATCACTCAACAAAATGGATGAAGATAAGAGGTCAACAATGAGTAGCTTGTAGGGCATTTCTTCTTCAAAGAAGTGCTAATGTTTCTGGGTTTTTAAAATTTTTTTAAAATTTTTATTTTAAAGATGTAGGATACAATTCAGAGTTATACAAATGGTCATTGTACAGGTAAAGTTTGGACCTGACTTTGGTCCCTACTTCACCTTGTTTGAGATCAGGTACCCTTATTTATGAGATGTGCCCCCTCCCTCCCCTGGCGATTTCCCACTACTGCCAATCCCTTTCTTATAGTGTTATGATAATTGTTCAGGGTCCACTTATGAGCGAGGACATGTGTTACTCAAATCTTTGTTTCTGTGATAGATCACTCAATATTACAGACTCTAAATACATCCAAGTTGCTGCAAAGTTCATTATTTTGTCCTTCTTTATAGTTGCATAATATTCCAGGATGTTTATGTACTACTTCTTTTTTTTTTTTTTTTTTTTTGAGTTGGAGTCTCACTCTGTCGCCCAGACTGGAGTGCAGTGGCCGCTCCTGGCCACCGCAGCCTCGACCTGCTGGGCTCCGGTGATCCTTCCGCCTCAGCCTTCCAAGTAGCTGGAATTACAGGCATGCGCTACCACGCCCGGCTGATTTTTTTTGATTTATTGTAGAGATGAGGTCTCGCTGCCCAGGCGGGTCTCGAACCCGCGGGCTCAGGCAATCCACTCACCTCAGCCTCCCAAAGGCGCGGGATTACAGGCTGAGCCACCGAGCCCGGCTTGTACTACTTCTTTTTATCCAGTCTACTTTTGATGGGCAGCATAGCTGGTTCCATGTTTTTGCTATTGTGAATAGTGTTGCAATAAACATGCATGCACAGGTATCTTTTGTATAGAAAGATTGCTGGGTCGTATGGAAGGCTAATTTTTAGATCTTTTAGGGATCACCACACTGTTTTCCGTAAAGGTTGTACTAGTTTACACTCCCGGCAACAGTGTAGAAGTGTTCCTTTTTCCCTGCATCCTCTCCAGCATCTGTTGTTTTTTGAGTTGTTGATGATGGCTATCCTGACTAGAGTTAGGCAGTATCTCAGCGTAGTTTTAATTTGCATTTTTCTGTTATTTTCATATGTGTTTATGCTACACATCTTCTTCTTTAATCCAATCAGTTGTCAACATATGAAAATTTTGATATTTATATTAAACATCTGAATTTTTTTTACTGTTCCTGAAAAGATGCAGAGAACAAGCCATAAAGAAGCTGTATCCCTGCCTGATGATCCTTGTTCACACTCTTCTTATGAGAAGAGCCAGGTCCTTTCCTAATTGTTCACTCTTGTCCTTTGTTTGCCTGGCCACTTGGTCTGTTTTCACAATTTCTAAACTACAGTGATAGAGAAATAACACTCCACCTTATATCAGAGAACTTATAATTTAATAACACATAATCTGTCTTGAGCACAGAGCCACATATATATCATATAGATGGCCCTAAAACAACATGAGTTTGAACTATAAGGATCCACTTATATGCAGATTTTTTCAATAAATACAAGGAGGAAACCCCCCCAAATGGAATTATCTTTTGGAAGGCGGGCTTCTTGTAATACCCTCAGAATTTGTTCCTCCAGATCAAGCAGTCAACCAATGTTTTTATCATGGAAGTTTTGAGAAAGTTTCATCGGGATTTGTAGAAGAAACATCTCGAGCTGTGGCAAACAGGTGACTGATTCTTCCACCATGACAGCACACCTGTCCACACCTCCAGCAACGTGTTTTTCTTTCCCCAAGTAAAAAGAGTCCTCAAAGGGAAATGTTTTGCCAATGTGGAAAAGGTGAAACAAACCAAAAAAAATGGCAGAAGTTCTAAAGGCATCAAAATTGACCAGTTCAAAAACTGTTTTGACCAGTGAAAAAAGCATCTCAATAGGTGTATGGCATCAAGGAGAATACTTTGAATGTGACTGGAGTTGAAATATGTAAGAATAAATACACAATTTTTAATAAATAAATTCCACCTTGTATTAGAAATTTTTTTGAGATTTAGAACAATTTGAAAAATCTCAAAGATGAATTGCATGATCTAGAAAATATTTTTTTAAATTAAGAAAAAAGTCAGGCTTGGTGGCTCAGCCTGTAATCCTGCGCCTTTGGGAGGCTGAGGTGAGTGGATTGCCTGAGCCCGCGGGTTTGAGACCCACCTGGGCAACTTGGCAAGACCTCATCTCCACAATAAATCAAAAAATTAGCTGGGTGTGGTAGCGCACGCCTGTAATTCCGGCTACTCGGAAGGCTGAGGCGGAAGGATGACCGGAGCCCAGCAGGTCGAGGCTGCGGTGGCCGGGAGCGGCCACTGCGCTCCAGTCTGGGCGACAGAGTGAGACTCTAACTCAAAAAAAAAAAAAAAAAATTAAGAAAGAGTTTAGTATGTCATGGATTCATAAAATATATGTAGATACTAGTTTTTATGTTAATTGCTGATGTTATCAGTAAAGATTCTAGTCAACAGTAGGCTATTAATGGTTAAGTTTTGGAGGGAGTCAAAACTTATGTGCAAATTTTCAGTTATGTGTAAGTTGCCACTCCTAATTCTCACATTGTTTGAGTCAATTGTATATAACTGTATGAATTTATACATTAACCAGTGATGTAAGCATAATGTCTTAGTCTGTACCTGATGCTATAACAAAATACCTTAGATTTGGTAATTTATAAAGAACAAAATTCATTTTCTGCAGTTGTAAAAGCTGAGAAGTTCAAGACGAAGTCAACTGCGTTTGGTGTCTAGCGAGGGCCTTCTTGCTCCATCTTTACCTAGTGAGATTGAACCTACTTCCTCAGGTCAATTTATTGGGGTCCTGATTCCATTCATGGAAGCTCCACTTGTATGACTTAAGGCCCCACCTCTTAATACTATCACATTGCCAGTTGAGTTTCAATATATGAATTTTAAGGGGCACACAGAGATCATAGCACATTGCTACCTCCATTTTCTAGGTACAAAAGGGAATTGCAAAAGTTAAATAGCATGTAGGAAAGACAACTGAATACCAGATGTCTGACTCTAAATTACAATTCCAAGTTGCCCTGGTGGGTCTGGAACCCCCGGGCTCAGGCAATCCATTCTCCTCGGCCTCTCACAGCTCTGGGATTACAGATTGAGCCACCAAGTCCGGTCCTTTTATGGGTTTTCAATAAAAGATACAGCAGCAAGTTGTTTACCATAAATAAATATCAAATTTTATAAATGTTATATCACTTATAGTTACATGGCTTTTTTAAAACGCATCAGTAATCTTTCTTTAAAAAAAAAATTCTGACCAGGCTCCATGGCTCAACTGTAATCCCAGCACTTTGGGAGGCCGAGGCAAGTGGATTGCCTGAGCCCGGGGGTTCCAGACCCACCAGGGCAACTTGGTGAGACCTCGTCTCTATAATAAAATAAAAAATAGCCGGGTATGGTAGCGCGCGTCTGTAGTTCCGGACTACTCGGAAGGCTGAGGTGGAAAGAGTGAGACTCCAACTCAATAATAATAATTATTATTATTTCTTGGCTCATGCCTGTAATCCCAGCACTTTAGGAGGCAGAGGCAATAGGATTGCCTGAGCCCAGGGTTTGAGACCAGCCTGAGCAATTTGGTGAGACTTTGTCTCTACAATAAAAAAATAAAAAAAAAATTAGCCAAGTGTGGTGGCATACACCTGTAGTTCCAGCTACTTGGAAGGCTGAGGTGGAAAGATAGCCTGAGCCCAGCAGGTAGAGGCTGCGGTGGCCACCAGCATGCCACTGCACTTCAGCCTGGGCGACAGTGAGACTCCGACCAAAAAAAAAAAAGACTTTCCTCAGCAAATCTAACATATTTTACTTCCCGACACATGAGTGCATTCCAACCAGTTTTGATTCTATGTTCTTCAAGAGGCAATATTTGTTTAAAATATCTCTGATGGGTCTTCAAAGAACAAGTGACATCTTGAAAAGGAGAATCAGAATAACTTTTTGTGTTAAAAACCAGCAATGTTATTTGGAATTCCATGAGAAACTGGTTCAAAGGTTATATATCAAAACCATTTTAGAGATGGGTTAACTTCAGCATTATTAGAAAAAGAGAACTAGTGAAAATCAGGAAGATCAAATAGTGCTATATATTTAATCATGCAGTTTTAATCTATGTGATGTTATAAAAGTGCATCTAACACACACTGCTTTGCAATATATATACATATATAGCAAAGTCAAGTATATTCAGTGAACACTTTGTAAGTATATATTTACATTAATGTATGATTTATAAGTTGATATATATGATATGTAAATTATATATTATATAAAAATATATATTAAAACGATTGTACTATGTGTCACAATTGTTTTAATCCACAATGTCATAAAAGTGCATCTAAAACATACTCTTTGTAATATATATAAATATATATACACTCATATAACAACTATGTGAGCCATAAATACATACTTTATAAGTAAATATATATAGTAATTGTATGTATGTATATATAGTCATGCATTGCCTAATAATGGGATTACATTCTGAGAAATGCATCATTAGGTGACTTTTTTGTTTTGTTTTATTCTTTTTTTTTTTTTTTTTTTTTTGAGTTGGAGTCTCACTCTGTCACCCAGACTGGAGTGCAGTGGCCGCTCCCGGCCACCGCAACCTCAACCTGCTGGGCTCCGGCGATCCTTCCGCCTCAGCCTTCCGAGTAGCTGGAACTACAGGCACGCGCTACCACACCTGGCTAATTTTTGATTTATTGTAAAGATGAAGTTCTCATCAAGTTGCCCAGGCGGGTCTCAAACCCGCGGGCTCAGGCAATCCACTCACCTCAGCCTCCCAAAGGCGGGGGATTACAGGCTGAGCCACCGAGCCCAGCTCGTTTTATTCTTGAGTTGGAGTCTCACTCCATCGCCCAGGCTGGAGTGCAGTGGCACGCTCACGGTCACACCAGAGTCAACCTTCTGGCTCTGGTGATCCTTCCACCTCAGCCTTCCAAGTAGCTGGAACTACAGGGGCATGCTACCACGCCCGGCTAATTTTTTATTTATTGTAGAGATGAGGTCTCACCAAGTTGTCTGGGCTGGTCTTGAACCCACGGGCTCAGGCAATCCACTTGCTTCAGCCTCGCAAAGTGCTGGGATTACAGGCTGAGCCACTGAGCCTGGCCCATTAGGTGACTTTGCTGTTATGCAAACAACATAGAATGTACTTACACAAACCTACATGGTGTAGTCTACTACACACCTAGTATTGCTTCCAGGTCACAAACCTGTAAAGTATGTAACAATATTAAATACCATAGGCAAGTATTGCTCAATGGTAAGTATTTGCATCTCTAAACATGTCTAAACATAGAAAAGGTACAGTAAAAATACAGCATTATAATCATATGGGACCATTGTCATCCACGCAGTCCATCCTTGACTGAAATGTATCTATATATATATTACAAAGAGTGCATTTTTAGGTGCATTTTTATGGCATATGAATTAAAACATATATCACAATAATTTTAATATATAATAAATACAATATACATTATATAATATATAAAGCATATTTATAATATATAAGCATATAAATATATGTAACACACATAAAACATTCCTGTCAAGATTTTTATAGATTATGAGAAACACAATTTCTGGAAAGTTACTCTTTATTCAGAGATATTTAGTTAATTATCAAGAGTTATATTTTTTCTCTTTATGATTCAACAGAGTGTATATGTATGTGCCATTTTTCTGGAATCCTTACAGCTGTTTTTCCATAAAACTCTGAGTCACGCAGAGCCAGGGCCATGGTATGCTCATTATTGCACCTCCAGGATTGATCACAGCTCCCAGCATGTATTAGGTACTGGATTCCATAAATGCCTAGTAAATGAATGGTGATGCTGCACATATCAGGCATAGCTAGCAGTTATGCAGCTATGTGCAACACACTGAAATCTGAAGTGGTCTTTTTTTTTTTTTTTTTTTGAGTCGGGGTCTCACTCTGTTGCCCAGGCAGTGGCACAATCCTGGCTCACCACAGCTTTAACCTCCTGGGCTCAGGTAATCTTTCTGCCTCAGTCTCTTGTGTAATCACTGGAACTACAGGCAAGCATCACCATGGTCTGGCTAATTTTTGTGTGTATGTGTGTGGAAATGAGATCTCGCTATGTTGCTTAGGCTGGTCTTGAGCTCCTGGGCTCAAGCAAGCCTCCCAAAGTGCTAGGAATACAGGTGTGAGCCACCCACCCAGCTCCAGATAAATCTTTTAACCCTAAACTACTGTCTTTTGATTGAAAACAAAACAGAACAGCATTTACATAAATACTTGAAAACTTTACAGCTAAGGTCATCATCTAGAAGAAAACAAGATTTGAATCCAAATTTAATATATTTTCCAGCAAAATTTATATGTCTATTTAATAAGAACACTTTAATTTGCACAAAACTTCTCTTTTTGGGGGTAGTTTTGCCCCTTTCAAGTAGAGTCTTGACTTTGACCAATCTCTTCACTGAGTTGACAGATCAAAAGGCATAGGAATTTCTTTCCAGGAATCCTGCCATTGCTAACTACACTCTAGCCTGTCATGTTTGTCTGTAAAAGAACAGGAAACTGCTTTGAGGAGATCGAAAGGAGATGAATGTGAATGACAGCTTTAACATTTAAAATAAAGGGAAAGGCCAGCAGAGAAAAGAGAATGGAAACGATTGTTTTTTTCTCTCCTGGTTAAATGAAGAACATCTTCCATGGTCCTTCTGTGATTTAAATGTAATTTCTCTTTTATCTAATCTTCTAAATCTTTCTGTTTGTCTATATGGAAAGCATAAATTCTCTTTTTAGTTTTCAGAACAGTGGATGTACTTAGGTGCAGCAATAAATTATTGCAAATGGATTCTTGGTGAGTAAAGTATTATTAGAGCGATGGCTCAAAAGTGGCAAAAACAAAGATTTTTAAAATTCAAATAGGCTGAAGTGGAGAAAAATACACTTAATCAAGTTCACAGTGTCTAAGTAATACATAATAGTGCTATGTTTTTTGAGGACAAAGCATTATCTTTTAGAAAGGAAATTTAAAGTTGTAGCTTTAAACACATATATAAATACTGAAAACAACTGTCACTTAATCCAAACCTTAGTAAGCATATGCCAGACGTTTCACTGCATTATAAGCCCAAAGGTCTTCTGAGAAAAATCTACCTTGTGTTTTTTATTTTCATTCATTCATTCATTTAATCTCTTGGTGCATTTAAACATGCTTTACAGTGTTCCCTGAAAATGACTCACTGGCCGATCTACCTTGAAGTGTTCTGCCAACTCATTTCATGCTAAACCAGAGTTGCCTGTTTGTGTAAGTACTACATGAAACTAACCCAAGTGCTCAACTTGACATGCAAATCATCACCTTGGTTATTTGCCCCTGAGATGGCAAGAATGAAGCCAGTTGCTTGGCTGAATTTATTACAATTAAACTCATTATATTGTCTTTTATGATGGAAAAATGTCAAGTTCAACCAAATATATGCTCAAAGAGGTTTGTTCTGAGCCAAATGTGAGTGACCAAGACTTGGGACACAGTCTCAAGAGGTTCTGAGAACATGTGCCAGAGTTTCTTTATTACAGCTTGGTTAAACACATTTAAGGAGACAAAATTACAAAATAAACATAAATCAAAACATCTGAGATTTGCATTGGTTTTGCCTGAGAAGATGGAACATTTCCAAGTGTGGACTTACAGATCATAGGCGGATTCAAATATTTTCTGATTGGTAATTGGTAGAAAGAATTAAGCTCTGCTTAAAGAATTTTGAAATCAGTAAAGGAAATGCTGAGTTGAGATAAAGGGAAGTTAAGAATGCCAAGGAAGCCGGGCTTGGTGGCTCAGCCTGTAATCTCGCGCCTTTGGGAGGCTGAGGTGAGTGGATTGCCTGAGCCCGCGGGTTCGAGACCCGCCTGGGCAACTTGGTGAGACCTCATCTCTACAATAAATCAAAATGAGCCGGGTGTGGTAGCTCACGCCTGTAGTTCCATCTACTTGGAAGGCTGAGGTGGAAGGCTCTCCGGAGCCCAGCAGGTCGAAGCTGCGGTGGCTGGAAGCGGTCACTGCACTCCAGTCTGGGTGACAGAGTGAGACTCCAACTCAAAAAAAAAAAGAATGCCAAGGTTCTTGATGTATAGATCAAGCTCCTTAGGTGGCATCGCTGAAAGAGAATAGGTGACAAATGTCTGGTTCCTCTGGGAATTCTCAGGAAGGGAATTCTATACAAATGCAAATTTCTCCAAGAGATGACTTTTGATTCCTTCTATATGTTAAGTGATGTTATGCCAGAGTCAGGTTGGAAAGTAAGTCACATTATATGGTAAATAAAAATTTGTCTGATGAGACTTTATGGATTATAAAGTGTGGCTCCCCAGTCCTCTTAGTTAGGAATTTGGGCAAAAGAAAAACGATGGTCACAGTTTGGTCTGCAGTCTCACCACTTAGCCAAAAATTATTCCATGGAATGCATGTGCAGGCCAACAAACAGCAAGAAGTCCCATGGCACTAAGAAAGCTCATTTCTAGAATTGTCTATTTGTCTATTTGGTGACAATAGTTTCAATATTAACAATATTGAATCGTGATGGAAGGACATGGTTTGACCTTATTTTATAGCCAATTGCTTAAGGCGCAAGAAAGAGTCAGGCCTAGGGTTCAGTCTGAAAATCATCCTGGATCAGATCTATTTTGCAAGGTATCATAATCTGGGCCTTCAGTTTTGTCTTCTTTCTTTTCCTATATCTGGCATGGAATTCACAAAAGACATAATGATATCATAGCAATAAGTATCATAAAATGTGAAAGATTATGTGTATAAGAAAGATAGGTAGAATCAGAGGACAGTAAACAACATAACTGCACACAACAAATTTCTTGCATACTTCATCATATTCTTTTTTTTTTGAGTTGGAGTCTCACTCTGGTGCCCAGACTGGAGTGCAGTGGCACGCTCCTGGCCACCGCAACCTCGACCTGCTGGGTTCTGGTGATCCTTCTGGAACCACAGGCGCGCGCCACCGGCACCCGGCTAATTTTTGATTTATTGTAGAGACTAGGTCTCGCCAATTTGCCTGGGTGGGTCTCGAACCCGCAGGCTCAGGCAATCCACTTGCCTCGGCCTCCCAAAGTGCTGGGATTACAGGCTGAGCTACTGAGCCGGGCCGAAAAGAAATTTCTAAACAACATTTGCATGCCAAATTTCTTATAAGTATTCCAAAAATTTCCTCAGAATTAATTAATAGTTTGTAAAATATCACTATCATAATTAACTTGACTCTTTCTAAGGGAAATCACGTTTCTGCATCTAACTATGGAAAATGTTCCTCCTCTACCTCCTCCCTCCCTCTTTCCCCTCTCTTGCAACATCTCTTAATGCTTTAACCCAAAACAATAAAAGTCTTTCCCAATCTAAATCAGTCTTTGCCTCAATTAGTTGGTGAGACAAGGCTCAGAGCGAGACTGGAAATCGTATTTACTTATTCATTCATGCGTTAGTTTACTCATTCCTTTAGCTGGTTGACTAGTCAGAAGCCAGCATTTCACAAAATGATCACTATTTTGTGTAACTCAATGTTTTAGATATTTGGGTAGCATGAGGGAAGAAAATGCAAAAATCTTCTCCCTAAAGAAGCTTGCGTCTTAGTTTGAGAGATTGCTAAAAGAAAATGAAGTGAAAAAAAGACCACTTAAAAAGAAATAAATAAAATATATTTTATATTAGATTATGATAAGTGTAAATATTAGAGAGTTTTGACGGGGATGGAAAGGGATTGCAATTTTAGATACAGTTACAAGGAAAGCCCCAAGAACTAACATTATACACTTGCCTGCTATCTGACAGACACTGTTCTAAGCGTCTTATATACATGTCAATATATTTACTCTTCATAGAATGCTATGAAATTGACACAGTGCTATTATTATCCCATCACCTTTATTATATAGCAACCATGGTCTTGAAAAGAAACATTCTAAAACAGATAACTGTCTTTGCCATCTTACCGTTCCCCTTCTTCGTAGGAACTTTAGACTTTTGAGTTCATGAGCCCTCTCAAATGTGGTTTCCCCTGATGTGAAACATTCTACTCACATTGGGATTCAGGGCATCTGACATTGCAGAAGGGATACATAATTATTATTAAAGATACTTAGAGGCCGAGATCGGTTGCTCAGCCTGTAATGCCAGCGCTTTGGGAGGTCAAGGTGAGTGAATTGCCTTAGCCTGAAGGTTCGAGACCCACCTGGGCAACTTGGTGAGACCTCATCTCTACAATAAATCAAAAAAATTAGCCGGGCAGTGGTAGCGCGCCTGTAGTTCCAGCTACTTGGAAGGCTGAGGCGGAAGGATCACCGGAGCCTAGCAGGTTGAGGCTGGGTGGCCGGGAGCGTGTCACTGCCCTCCAGCCTGGGCAACAGAGTGAGACTCCAACTCAGAAAAAAAAAAAAAAAAAAGATACTTAGAAAGACGCTAATCAAAAATGGAGTCCTGGCCAGGCTCAGTGGCTCAGCCTGTAATCCCAGCATTTTGGAGGCCGAGGCGAGTGGATTGCCTAAGCCCGGGGGGTTCCAGACCCACTGGGGCAACTTGGTGAGACTTCGTCTCTACAATAAAACAAAAAATTAGCCGGGGATGATAGCGTGCGCCTGTAGTTCCGGCTACCTGGAAGGCTGAGGCGGAAGGATTGCCGGAGTCCAGCAGGTCGACGCTGGGGTGGCAGTGAGTGTACCACACTACCTTCCAGCCTGGAAGATGGAGTGAGACTCTGACTCAAAAAAAAAAAAAAAAAAATAGAGTCCTTGCTGTTGAAGGAGGCACTGGCAATCAGCCACATCAGCACACAGATTGGACATAGACTTGGTGACTTCCTCTTGCAAAGTGAAATAAGACAGGCACAGAAAGACAAACAGAGCATGGTCTCACCCATATGTGGAATCTACAAAAGTTAGAGTCATAGAAGCAGATAATAGAATGAGGGATATCAGGGGCTGGGGTCAGGGAGGCAGAAAGGGAAGATGCTGGTCATAGAAGACAAAGTTTCGGATAGACAGGAGGAATATTTTTTGAGCTCTATATGACGACAGGATGACAGTATTTAGTAGCAATGTACTGTATATTTCAAAATGTATAAAAAATTTCACATGTTCTCACCATAAAAAAATATGTATATGACGTGATGCATGTGTTAACTAGCTTGATTTAATCATTCCACATAGTATACATAGATCAAAACATACATAAATATATACAATTCTTATTTATCAAAAATAAATACACATTTTTATAAGTTTTTTGTATAACATTAAGGGGTACAAGTGCAATTTTGTTACATCAGTATATTGGGTAGTGGTGAGGTCTGGCCTTTTAGAGTAAGCATCACCTGAATAATGTACCTTGTATCCACTAAGTAATTTATCATTCCTTACCTCCCTCTCACTCTTTCAAGGCTCCAATATGTGTTATTCCAATTTTTTTTTTTTTTTTTGAGTTGGAGTCGCACATGTCGCCCAGACTGGAGTGCAGTGGCCGCAGCCTCGACCTCTGGGCTCTGGCGATCCTTCTGCCTCAGCCTTCCAAGTAACTGGAACTACAGGCGCGCACTACCACGCCTGGCTAACTTTTTTTTTTACTTATTGTAGAGATGAGGTCTCACCAAGTTGCCCAGGCGGGTCTCGAACCCGCGGGCTCAGGCAATTCACTCACCTCAGCCTCCCAAGGCACGGGATTACAGGCTGAGCCACCGAGCCCAGCTTATTCCACTCTTTATGTCCCTGTGTATACAATGTTTAGGTCCCACTTATAAGTGAGAATATGCAGTATTAGACTTTCTGTTTATGAGTTGTTTCACTTAAGATAATGGCTTCCAGTTCCGTTCATGTTTCTGCAAAAGACATGGTTTCATATTTTATTTAAAGAGCAATGTGCATAGATTTCTCACAACCTAATGGCACAGGGAAGCCACGTGGTCATCAACAAGGCTTCTTAGGGTTCACTGGTGTGCCTCCAGCCTGCCTCTCTGTATTCCCTTCAGTCTGGGATATCATTTGGAGCCTATCTTTTTCAGCAGCCTCCTGGTTAGGTTTACTAGCATTATTTACAAAAAAAATAAAGCTGTCTTAATATTAACACGTAAGATCTTTTGTTTTTATGTTCATTATTTCATTTATAATGCTGCATAGCTAATTCTGATTTAACAGCCAACAAAACAAAACTACAGAGGTCAAGGATCCTATGCCCTGTCACACTTGTACCTAAGAGTCACAGCTCTACCACAAACTCATTTCTTCTGATCACTGATTCCAAACTTGCTTTCCTGCATCCATCTACCTCTAACAGTCAGGAGTCATAACTATGCTGTGCCCACTAACAGGGCTTCAGGATTTCTCTGCTCATTAATGTATTCATCTCACTTTTCCCTTACATTTTGGACTGGTTTAATATTCATTGGAAAGAATAGCTGACAGAAGAGATAAATACAGGAATACAAGTTTTTAGAAAATCTCCAGTTACTTAACTGCAATAGTTTGCAAAGATGTGCAGTGAAAATAGATTGCTGCTGACACCTTTTTATTATTTCCATGGTCCTTCTAAGACCACATGCCTTGGTCTGATGTCCCTAGGGGACTGAATAATCTGGGAAGTCTTCACAAGGGTACTGTGGAGGCTTCAGCAAGATAAGATGCGAACGTGCCATTTGAGACGTGCTCCACGAAACAGGTATGCTAACTAGAGAAATTCATGAAAGGATTAAAAGCTTGTTGAATTTTCTAAGCACCCAAGGTCAACACATTTTTGGAGACATATGCTCAAGTTCATTACAGTGTGCCAAAAATTGATAAATTCACTAAGTGGAGACATTACAATCAGTGTTTCTCAAACATGCATGTGCATTCAGTCTCCTTAAGATCTTGCCACAATAATATTATGATTCAGCAAGTCTTGGTTGAGTGCTGATTCTGCATGTCTAACAAGCTCTCTGGCACGCAAGTAATTGCCGGTCCTTGAACCACACTTTGGGTAGCCTAAGTAATCTAAATAATTTCAAATGGCAGAATATGAAGGGATATGCAAGTAGATTGACTCCAAATGCCAAGATGCCCGAGGGCTCTCAAATAATGCAGTATGAAGGTTTTCATAGCCAAGAATCGCCTAGGTCTTCAGTGTTAATAACATGTGTGCATGTGGTTATGAATACTGCAAAATATTTTCATAGTCATTGTCCATTTCAAACTCAAATTATCTTTGGGAAATCAATGACAAACATTATTTTCTTTCTTTTTATATTTTAAGGATGTGGAGTATTCAGGGTTATGTATACAAATGGTCATTTGTAGCTGGGCTCGGTGGCTCAGCCTGTAATCCCACACCTTTGGGAGGCGGTGGTAAGTGAATTGCCTGAGCCCGCGAGTTCGAGACTCGCCTGAGCAGGCGAGACTTCATCTCTACAATAAATCAAAAAATTAGCCGGGCGTGGTAGCGCGCCTGTAGTTCCAGCTACTTGGAAGGCTGAGGCGGAAGGATCGCCAGAGCCCAGCAGGTCGAGGCTGCAGTGGCTGGGAGCAGCCACTGCACTCCAGTCTGGGTGACAGAGTGAGACTCCAACTCAAAAAAAACAAAACAAAAACAAACAAAAAAAAACAAATGGTCATTGTACAGGTAAAGTTTGGGCCTCCCTTTGGTCCACACTTCACCTGGTTTGAAACATTATTTTCTCTTGTTATAAAAAAGAAATCATCTCCGGGCTCGGTGGCTGAGCCTGTAATCCCGCGCCTTTGGGAGGCTGAGGTGAGTGGATTGCCTGAGCCCGTGGGTTCGAGACCCTTCTGGGCAGCGAGACCTCATCTCTACAATAAATCAAAAAATCAGCCGGGTGTGGTAGCGCGCGCCTGTAATTCCAGCAATTCGGAAGGCTGAGGTGGAAGGATCGCCGGAGTTCAGCAGTTCGAGGCTGCGGTGGCCGGGAGCGGTCACTGCACTCCAGTCTGGGCGACAGAGTGAGACTCCAACTCAAAAAAAAGAAAAGAAATCATCTAGAAGAATATTACATAGGTAGAGAAAAATGATTCTACTGTTTAGTTTCACCGGCCCCCTTTCATTAGTTTTGGGATTTTTATTTATTTTTATTTTTATTTTATTTCATTTTTATTATTTTTTTTCAGTCGGAATCTCACTCTGTCGCCCAGACTGGAGTGCAGTGGCCGCTCCCGGCCACCGCAGCCTCGACCCGCTGGGCTCTGGCGATCCTTCCGCCTCATCCTTCCAAGTAGCCGGAATTACAGGCATGCGCTACCACGCCCGGCTGATTTTTTGATTTATTGTAGAGATGAGGTCTGGTCAAGTTGCCCAGGCAGATCTTGAACCCGCGGGCTCAGGCAATCCACTCACCTCAGCCTCCCAAAGCGCAGGATTACAGGTTGAGCCACCGAGCCCGGTTGTATCTGATTCCTTATATGGTTTTCTGTCCTAGTAAGTTCAGTCAAATTTTCTATAAATCTATTATGATTAAAAAATCATGATTAATGATGATGAAGTTGACTTACTAGTTAATTCAAAACCAGGAATACAAGTTTAGTTAGAAATGTCCCTACAGGCAAAAAAGTGCCATTTTTCCAATGAGGAATGATGATTATTTTTGTTTTGTTTTAGGACATTAGCAAGTCATACAGATCACAAAAGAAGTGTCAGAATCCCCTTATGCAGATGTAAAATATTAAGTTATTATTTCACTTGCATTACCCCAGATTGCATTGTAGGACTGATGGAGAAAGGATTTAAAGATTCCCTTTATTGCATAAACCTGTTCCTCTCCTTAGAACTACCTACAACTTCTTTCTTCTGAATCAAAAAGGATAGCTATTTTCAACTTCAGTAGGAAGGAAAGGGTCAAGACAGGGATGCTAAGAAGAAAAAGCTGGAACAATGAGCCACTGCGCCCTCTTGACTTACATAATCCACCAAAAGAGAACTCAGCAGGAGTTTGAGCTAGTGAGTGGAGGCAAAGTTGATAAAACTAGGTTTTCAAGAATCAGGAGGTTTAAACATATCTTCACTCACAGATCTTCTTTAAGTTCCACAATACTTATAACCTGATTAGTAATGGTTTGTAAGTTCTTTGATTTCCTTGATCGACAAAGTTACAGAATAAATTACGTTTTATATATGTATAAAGCATGCATTTCTTTCTTTTTTTATCTGTATCTCTGTGTTCTTCTCTCCCTTGGAAAGAGTAGATTTTGACCTGGAAACAAACTAAAGATGAGAAGTTGTCATTAAATTTTTTTAAAGTTCATTGAAGCCTGTAAAGAATATTATTTTTTTACTCTAAAAATTAAAATTTATAAATGAAACTGAAATATTGAAAGCACACAGTATTTAACATTAGAAGCTAAAGGGTTTTTTTTCTTTTTTTAAAAAATTTACTCATTATTGGGTAAGTTCTTTTTTTTTTTTTTTTGAGTTGGAGTCTCACTCTTTCGCCCAGACTGGAGTGCAGTAACCACTCCCGGCCACTGCAGCCTCGACTTGCTGGGCTCCAGCGATCCTTCCGCCTCAGCCTTCCAAGTAGCTGGAACTACAGGCGTG
>NW_007247780.1:747090-748799 GCF_000164805.1 Carlito syrichta | reverse complement strand
AAGAGAAAGAGAGAGAGAGAGAGAGAGAGAGAGAGAGAGAGAGAGAGAGATCAGAATATACAACCCCAAATATATATCACTTTGGTTTAAGAATTATTTTAAACTGAAGGTACCAGAGAAGCAGAGGATACAGAAAGAACTCTCTACTCTCCCTCTCTCTACCTAAAAGTAGGGCATACATTTCACTTTTTATTTTTTTTATTGTCTATGGTTTTTTTGAGTTGGTGTCTCACTCTGTTGCCCAGACTGGAGTGCAGTGGCCACTCCCGGCCACCGCAGCCTCGACCTGCTGGGCACCGGCGATCCTTCCGCCTCAGCCTTCCAAGTAGCTGGAACTACAGGTGTGCACTACCACAACCGGCTAGTTTTTTTGATTTATTGTAGAGATGAGGTCTCACCAAGTTGCCCAGGCGGGTCTCGAACCCGCGGGCTCAGGCAATCCACTCACCTCAGCCTCCCAAAGCACAGGATTACAGGCTGAGACACCTAGGCTGGCCACCTTCTCACATTTTATTGCCCCTAGGGGCCTAGATTCCTTTTTCTTTGCCTAGTAATTTCTCCATAATTCATCGTCTCTTGTAAAAAATGGTAGATAAACCCTGAGATCCAAATGACTCTTGGGTTTTCACCTTTTTTTGTATGAAGGCTCCATGCATATAAAAAATATTAACATCAATAAAGAAATATATGCCTTTTTGAATCTATCTTTTGTCTGTTTAGATCACAGGCCCAGTCACAGAACCAAAGAGGGTAGAGGAAAATATTTTTTTTTTCCCTCCCCTACAATAGATAGGTAGGTAGGTAGGTAGGTAGGTAAGTAGGTGGATTGATGGATGGATAGATAGAAAGATAGATAGATAGATAGATAGATAGATAGATAGATAGATAGATAGATAATCTGTATTATGTTTCATTACTATTTTTAATGTTCTCCCACCTTATTTATCAATAAACAGCTCCATTTTTTGAAATATTTTTATTCTGAAAGTTTTGTATAGTAAATACAATAAACAAAACACTAAGAAGTGAAGGCATTTTTAAAATACATACATATGCCGGGCTCGGTGGCTCAGCCTGTAATCCCGCGCCTTTGGGAGGCTGAGGTGAGTGGATTGCCTGAGCCCACGGGTTCGAGACCCGCCTGGGCAGTAAGACCTCATCTCTACAATAAATCAAAAAATCAGCTGGGCGTGGTAGCGCATGCCTGTAATTCCGGCTACTTGGAAGGCTGAGGCGGAAGCATCGCCGGCAGGTCGAAGTTGCGGTGGCTGGGAGCGGCCACTGCACTCCGGTCTGGGCGACAGAGTGAGACTCCAAGTCAAAAAATAAATAAATAAATAAAATGAAATATATGCATATATTTTTTTATTTTAAAGATGTGGAGTATACAATTCAGGGTTAGGTATACAAGTGTTCATTATGCAGATACCCTTGTTGATGAGTTGTGCCCCCCTCCTCTGGTAGTTTCCCTCAACTGCCAATCCCACCCCTCCTCCCCTGACAGTTTCCCACTACTGAAATCCCTTTATTTTATTATTATTATTTTGTTGTTGTTGTTGTTGTTTTGAGTTGGAGTCTCACTCCGTCGCCCAGACTGGAGTGCAGCGGCTGCTCCCGGCCACCGCAGCCTCGCCCTGCTGGGCTCCGGCGATCCTTCCGCCTCAGCCTTCCGAGTAGCTGGAACTACAGGCGCGCGCTACCACGCCCGA
>NW_007247780.1:746162-746604 GCF_000164805.1 Carlito syrichta | reverse complement strand
CCACATTTTTTTAATCCAGTCCAGCTTCAATGGGCAGCATGGTTGGTTCCATGTTTTTGCTATTGTGAATACCCAGCTAGAAATGTAACAGTAAAGGAGCAACTTTGAATTTTTTCTTAACTCTTATAAATAAAGGTTGTCTTTGGGGCCTTTAACTCATTCTACTTCCTACATAGTTTAGATTCCAATGGCTACTGCTTTTTTTTTATTCTTAATTTTTTAATTTTTAATTTTTGAGTTGAAGTCTCACTCTGTCGCCCAGACTGGAATGCAATGGCCGCTCCCGGCCACCACAGCCTCGACCTGCTGGGCTCCGGCAATCCTTCCCGTTCAGTCTTCCAAGTAGCTGGAACTACAGGCGTGCGCTACCACGCTCGGCTAATTTTTTTTTTTTTTTTTTTTAATTTATTGTAGAGATGAGGTCTCACCAAGTTGCCCAGGC
>NW_007247780.1:741981-746142 GCF_000164805.1 Carlito syrichta | reverse complement strand
GCCACTGCACTCCAGTCTGGGGGATGGAGTGAGACTCCAACTCAAAAAAAAAAAAAAAATACTTAGTTCAACCAACCTATCATCTCCAAGATCCTCACTGCAAGCACTGCTGGGGTAAAACCAAACATTAAACTCATCTTTGTTACTGCCATCAGAGTCAATTCCAACAGGAAAGAATCCTTGGATAAGATGTTTAAAATATCTGGGCTCTAATTCTTCTTCAAGTTCATGAAGAACTAACAATTAGTTTGGGGAAACCTCTATACATCCTTTGTAGCTAAACCTTCTTTACTCCAAATGATGTTGCCTTGCCATCACTGCAAATGAAGACATAATAAATGTAACAAGATTAAATTGTAGTATGTTATGCTTTCTAAAAAACAGAGAGATCAAAGTGAGCCTGGGGATACAGAGTGCCATCCGATTGCTGTTGCCTGGCTCTGTTCTATCCCAGAATACTATTATGGACTAACTCGTAATTCCATCACCCTTGCCAGGGCTTGCTGTAAGGGTGGGCTCACACATGCCAAATTCCGTCAATGAGTCACAAAAAGAGGTCTATCGAATAGGGCTCCAGGCCAGTCACTCTCCTTCCACCTAGATGTGGATAAGGAAACTCTGGTTGCTGTTGGCAAATGCCTACAGTAATGCTGATGCTGATGCAATAAAAGGCAGTATTGGGGTGGGGGGGAGATTCAGTTGAGTTGTTGAAGAAAACTTTTCTGAGTTCTACAGTAGCCTTGGATTTATATCAGATGAGATGACGACCCTGATTGTGTAAGCCAGTTTGAGTAGAGTTGTCTATTCTTTGCCGCCCAAAGCTTCTCTGTGGATGTTTATTATTAAAGTATCGTAATTTAATAACATTTACTGCATGATTGGAATTGAAAAGTAAGAAGATGAATAATGCACAGTTTCTCCTCTCTAAAATCTTACAATGTTGCTCATTCTAATTTTTTTTTGAAATTGCAAATTGTGTCTCAGAACAGTTACTCCTTTGCAATTTCAACATCTTTTCAAACTGGAAATTTACATGTCATTTTATGTCCAATATAGTTAATTTTCAAATACCTGGGGTCGCTTTCCAAGTATCTTTTCTGAAAGAGTTTTGATTTGTATTTTATTTTTTTCTTTAATCTCAGGAAGGTTTTCAAAGAATAAGATTTCAAAGTGTTAATCTGTATAAATATATATGATATACTCTAAATGAAATAAACAGATTATAAATATAAGAAGAATCCTATCTCTTTAATATATGCATCATGTAGAGAGGTATAATCTTATTATGTGCAAGTATAAAAACATGCAGTTATACATATTTATATTTGCTTTTAATTGCACAGAAACAGATATAGGTATGGTACAGGATAATCTGGCAATAAAACTGGGGGTTTTAAACAATTCTGTATTACTTGATTTTCTTTCAGAGAAGCATATTTAACATTTGACATAGCTTCCCCCAAATTCTTAGATTGTATCCAAAAATGTTTAAAATGTATTCAGAGAATATAATTACTTTTTATTGGACAAACAACATAATTATCCAGGTAAATGTGATGCCAAATTAATGAATCCCAATGATTTCTTTATTCATATGTTCTTTAGAGACTAATTGCTTCTGTGCCTCTCCATTATAACTGAAAATAAATGACAGTTACAAAATTGTCTCTTGTTCTGTTTATCTATTTTTTACAGTGCCAGGCTCTGAGATGTTCTCTAAAATCACCCACATATCAAGAACCTTCAATAGAGAAGTAAGTGCTCATTAGAAATGTATTGATTGCTTAGCTCTGATCATGATGCATTCAATTCTACAGATGTTTTAAATTCCTTATAACTAGATATTATAGATTCATCAGAAGATGCATGCCATTTTTGTAGATAAATATAACTTGTATGACTAATTCAATTTGAGAATATTTCTGGAACAAGCATGCTCAAATGAAGCAAATACCAACATTAATTGATTTAGGTCAAGAAGTGGAAACAATCATCCCCATCATTTTTCTCTGCAACAAATACTTTATAGAGCCAATCCTCTATAAATCACTGAAAAGAAGTTTCTGTTAACATTTAACAATTGATCACATTTGAAAACATATTCTTTATTACATTTGGATTTGCAGATTTTCTTTTGTTTTAACTAGCATTAGTCTAGCTCTTGGTGGACACAAAGACTAATTAAGTGGTTTTTCACCATTTCTACAATTAGAATTCATTGTTTCTCCACCTAGAGCACATCAGAATCATCTGGGGAGCTTTCAAAAATACAGCATGGGTCATTCTCACAATTTTTAAATGCTATCAATGATGCTTCAGTATTGGTGTGTAATATGGACATCACTACATGACTTGCATCTGCTTGCTTTCTTACTTAACTAGCCATTTGATAATTTAGTTTTCTGCTTCATTTTTCTAAAGGATACTTCATTAAGCAATGCATGCTTAGCTATTGGAAAATTATTGACAAATAAAACACAGGGAGCTCTCGAGTCTTTCACTGCACCTTATAAGGAGGAAGTGGTTTGACTGTGTAGAGACAAGTTTAATCGAAACCACACTGTCTATGTTATCATGTGTGTGCTTGATTATTTTCTTTTTTTTTTTTTCCGAGTTGGAGTCACTCTGTCGCCCAGACTGGAGTGCAGTGGCACGCTCCTGGTCACCGCAGCCTCGACCTGCTGGGCTCCGGCAATTCTTCCACCTCAGCCTTCCAAGTAGCTGGAATTACAGGCATGCGCTACCACACCCGGCTGATGTTTTGATTTATTGTAGAGATGAGGTCTCGCTGCCCAGGCGGGTCTCGAACCCGCCAGCTCAGGCAATCCAGTCACCTCAGCCTCCCAATGGCGCAGGGTTACAGGCTGAGCCACCGAGTCTCAGTTGGTATTTTTTTTTATAGAGTGATTTGAGTTCTTCAGGGTATATTCCCAGTAGGGAGATTGCAGGGTCATATGGGAGGTCAATATGTAGAGCTTTTAGAAATCGCCACACTGCTTTCCACAGAGGTTGCACTAGTTTGCACTCCCACCAACAGCGTATAAGTGTTCCCTTTTCACCACATCCTCTCCAGCATCTGTTATTTTTTGAGTTACTGATGATGGCCATTCTGATTGGAGTTAGGTGGTATCTCAGTGTAGTTTTAATTTGCATCTCCTTGATGATTAGTGAGGTGAACATTTCTTCACGTGTCTTTTGGGACCACTTAAGTCTTTTTTTGAGAAGTGTCTGTTCAAATCTTTTGCCCACTTTATAACGGAGTTGTTTGTGTTTTTTCTTTTCAGCATGTTTGAGTTCTTTGTAGATCCAAGATGTTAGGCCTTTTTCAGACATAGAGTTGGCAAATACTATTCCCCAGTCTGTGGGCTGTCTCCCTGCTCTCTTGATAGTTTCTTTGGCTTTGCAGAAGCTTGTCAGCTTAATGAGGTCCCACTTGTTTATCTTATCTCCTGTGTCCTGTGCGTTTCGGTTTTGTTCAGGAATTGGATGCCAGTTCCAATTTCCATAAGGGTGTGTCCTGTACTTTCTAAGGTTCTTATGGTTTGAGGTTTTACATATAGGTCTCTGATCCATTTAGAGTTAATTTTTGTGTATGGGAAAGGATAGGGGTCTTGTTTGAGTCTTCTGCATGTGGTCAGCCAGTTTTCCCAGCACCATTTACTGAATAGATTCTTCTCTTCCCAGTGGTAGGTGGTGGAGGCTTTGTCGAAGATGAGTTGGTTGAGAAATTGAGGTTTTGCTTCTGGAATCTCAATTGTATTCCATTGGTCTATATGTCTGTTCGTATACCAACACCAAGCTGTTTTGATTATTGTAGCTTTATAGTAAAGTTTGAAGTCTGGTAATGTGATCCCACCTGCTTTGTTTTTTTTTTTTGCTGAGTATTGTTCTGGCTATTCTTGGTTGTTTGTGTTTCTGTATGAATTCCTGCATTGTTTTTTCTAGGTCTGAGAAGAATGTTGCTGGTAATTTGATGGATATTGTATTAAATGTATAGATTGCCTTAGGTAAGACGGTCATCTTCACAATGTTGATTCATTCAATTCATGAACATGGGATATTTTCCCACTTGTTTGTGTCATCTTTGATTTCTTTGAGCAGTGTTTTGTAGTTTTCTTTGTAAAGGTCTTTCATGTCTCTAGTTAGGAAAATGCCAAGGTC
>NW_007247780.1:725903-741961 GCF_000164805.1 Carlito syrichta | reverse complement strand
AGGCGGGTCTCGAGCCCGCGGGCTCAGGCAATTCACTCACCTCGGCCTCCCAAAGTGCTGAGATTACAGGCTGAGCCATCGAGCCCGGCTGGTCTTTTCTTTATTAAGACCCTTCCAAAACATGTCACATAAAACTCAGCATCAAATAAAATGTATATGCTTTTCTCCTGTTTATCTGTTTTTTGCCTATTAATTTTGCAGACCAAGCCGCAGAACCTGAGGGTGGAGGAAAATTTTCCTCCCTCATAAGAAAGAGGAAATCCTACTAGAGGATTCTACTTTCTAGGAATACAAAGTCTTACCACAGGATTTCATGCAATGCAAACTTCAGAACAGTGTCTGGATTCGTCTTTCTGTATTACAACAGTGTAACAAGAAATGTGGTTAGAAACAATTTGAGGGTGACCTGTGGAGTTGGCCCTTTATTTTATTGTCTTGTATCAACTCTGAAGAAACACTTATCATCTTTTTATAATCCATATTCTCTTTCGCAGCCGAGCCTAGTTTCAACATTTCACTGTTCAACTTTGTCATGTCTCCTTTAAAACAAGAAACTTGGGTGGGGTTTATTTCCTGCAATCATAGCTGGATCATCCAGAAAATGCACTTCCCAACTCACCCCCTCTAAAGAACCAGTTGAATTCTTAAAATAGTTTAGTAACTCAAACAAGGGCCATGCAAGGAGAGATGCCCTACAGAAAGAATGGCCTATCTGTTTTCAAATTCCTGACTTAAGGAGTCATCTTTTTGTCACCCTCATGGGTGAATTATTCGGAAATGCCAATAGCCTCTGGTAGCATCTGGGGAGTAATGTCCCCCAAGCAGTGTGAAAAAGACTGTGTTGAGAAAATTTTCCAGAATAAGACTTGTCTTTCTGCCAGGGTAGAAATAGCCTCCGCAGCCTTAGGTAAGGCGCTTGGTGTCTCCTTGCTTCCCTAATCTATAAACCATGGCCCAAGGCTGTCGAGTAGCTCCTAAAAGTACTGAGGAGATTAATGAGATTATATCTGTGGTGTTCCTGGGGACATTGAAAAAAATGTATTGCATACAAAAATGAGCTGCATTTTGACATTAGCCTGTATGCTATTATTGTTCTTAGCAACTACATTATTTAACAATGACAGAAAATGATAAGACCTTCTCGTGGTCCTTTTATCATTTTATCAAATGACTTTGCAAATAAATAATTGACCAGTTCATCAGCTGTCATTGTTTTCATAACGGTCTGTTCATAAGCTAGCATCTCCATAACCAGGGTCTCTAGACAAGTTCAAGAGGATGAATAGAAACAACAAGAAACCAGCTGGGGCTGGGGCTGGGGTCCTATGCATTCTGGTTTCTCCAAGCGGTACCTGATCTGTCTAAAAGCATCTTCCTCCCACACTCTCTAAACAGTGCAGAAATCATTGATTTAAACCCATTTACTCAGTTTAATTTGCAGCAGAGTAAATACAGCATAAACAAGATGGGAAAAATTCAGCAGAGAACAAGAGGCAAGGGCTAACACAAGTGAAGTCACCTCTGTGTCTCCTGTTCTATGCACAGGTATGTATATGGGATACTCTTGATAACCATGACACTGGACATAGAGTCCATTCTCTCAATACTGACAGATGAGCATGACTCAGGGAACTGGAAAATCCGAAAAAGAGTACATCACTCCAAAGCTTTATGGAAAGGCTGCTAGAATCATTCTCTTAGAAGATTTGGATTAGGGAATGCCAATTCTCTCCTCAAATCCCCTACAAGACTGCATTGCCTGTGAAATAAAACCCAAGTTACTTAGTGTAGCAAATAACATCTTCCAAGTCTTGACTCTAACATGCTGTTTAACCTCATCTTCCAGCACATCGTGTTATTGTGCCCGGTGCTCTGATCACACATCTATTTGATTTGTGATTCCCTTGATATATCACACACTCTCAGGCCCTCCTACTCATCCTACAATCTCAGATGTTCTTCCATTCCACTCCTCTTCTCTCTCTCTAAGTCTACTTATCCATCAAGGTCCAGCTTTTAGACTTTTAGGCCAACTCTTTCAGAAAGTCTTTCTAGATTCCCCATGCAAAAGGAATCTCTCACTCTACCATAGTGGTTCAATCGCCTGATGATTTTCTTTTTCTTTTTCTTTTTTTTTTTTTGAGTTGAAGTCTCACTCTGTCACCCAGACTGGAGTGCAGTGGCACGCTCCCGGCCACCGCAGCCTTGACCTGCTGGGCTCCGGCGATCCTTCCGCCTCAGTCTTCCAAGTAGCTGGAACTACAGACGTGCGCTACCATGCCCAGCTAATTTTTCTGATTTATTATAGAGACGAGGTCTCGCGAAGTTGCCCAGGCGGGTCTCGAACCCGCGGGCTCAGGCAATCCACTCACCTCGGCCTCCCAAAGCGTGGGATTATAGGCTGAGCCACCGAGCCCGGCCACCTGATGATTTTCATGACACTTTTATCACTGGATGTAGTAGAAGGATCATTTACAACTTCTCAATTCTATTGACATTGACTAGAGACCTCACCTCTCCCTTTCCTGGACATTCAACAAATGTTGCTTGAGTGTAGTTGATTATCTCTGACTGGAGTTCTTGTGTGTGTGTGTGTGTGTGTGTGTGTGTGTGTGTGTGTGTGTGTGTGTTGGAGTCTCACTCTGTCACCCAGACTGGAGTGCAGTGGCTGCTCCCGGCCACCACAGCCTCGACCTGCTGGGTTCCTGCGATCCTTCCGCCTCAGCCTTCCAAGTAGCTACCACGTCCGGCTAATTTTTTGATTTATTGTAGAGAGGAATTCTCACCAAGTTGCCCAGGTGGGTCTCGAACCTGCGGGCTCAGGCAATCCACTCACCTAAGCCTCCCAAAGCGCGGGATTACAAGCTGAGCCACAGAGCCCGGCTTGACTGGAGTTCTTAAAATGATGTAATGTTATGTTCAGACCATGGGGTGACATATTTCCATCCCGTCAGGCAATTCACTTTTACAACAGGGACTTAGACACATTTCATTTGTAAAGCTCCCTTATTTTCTCAAACCTAAGGCACAACCAGAGAAACTGAACATTTCAAAAGCTGAAATTGGGAGCCCAACACACACTATACACTAATTTTGCTAGGCATTCTCAGGCTTTAGTCCATATTGATGATACAATTATTATTTTCAATTAAAATTATTTTTAATTATCCAATTATGCAATCATCAATATCACCTGACCCATTCAAGGTAAACTCAGTCCCGCCTAGAAGCAGGCAACATCATGAAACAAGAACAGTTGACTTTGACCCATGCACTAAACCACTGCTCGCAAGAGCATGCAAACTACATAGAACTATAGTTAAGTTTAGGACCTTGCTAACCTACCACTCAATCCCATGAATAAAATGTGAGTCTTGAAAGTGAATCTCAGCTGGGCACGGTGGCTCATGCCTATATTCCCAGCACTTTGGGAGGCCGAGGTGAGAGGATTGCCTGAGCTCAGGGGTTCAAGACAACTCTGGGCAACTTGGTGAGACCTCGTCTCTACAATAAATAAAAAAATTTGCCAGGTATGGTGGTATACACCTGCAGTTCCAGCTACTTGGAAGGCTGAGGCAGAAGGATTGCCTGACCCCAGCAGGTCGAAGTTGCTGTGGCCGTGAGCGTGCCACTACACTCCAGCCTGGGCAACAAATGAGGCTCCAACTCAAAAAAAAAAAAGAAAAAGAAAGCCAATCTCACTCATTCTTCATTGAATGCATTGTTGTTACCTCTCCAGACTCACATGACCTAAATGGGACTCCAGGTCCCATCAGTCTAGGTCTAGCAGAAATTGTTGGTATCAAATGTTCAAGGAGCAACACTTTGGCAGTGCCAATTTTTTTTTTTTTTTTTTTTGAGTTGGAGTCTCACTCTGTCACCCAGACTGGAGTCCAGTGGCTGCTCCTGGCCACTGCAGCCTCGACCTGCTGGGCTCCCGTGATCCTTCCGCCTCAGCCTTCCAAGTAGCTGGAACTACAGGCGCGTGGTACCACACCTGGCTAATTTTTTTGATTTATTGTAGAGATGAGGTCTCGCCAAGTTACCCAGGCGGGTATCGAACCCGCAGGCTCAGGCAATCCACTCACCTCAGCCTCCCAAAGCATGGGATTACAGGCTGAGTCACCGAGCCCGGCTGGCAGTGTCATTTTTATTAAGAGCAACAAAATAAACTATTAACACCATCTGTTAATTGTGGTTAATGTCAGACATGCAGTTCCAAATGATGCAGGACCTGGCTGACAGTGGGGTTAGCAGTATCTTTGTTTCATTTATAATTTTTTTAAACTTTAATTTTTTTTTTTGAGTCAGAGTCTCACTCTGTCACTCAGACTGGAGTGCAGTGGCACGATCACAGCTTATCATAGCCTCGACCTCTTGGGTTCAAGCAATCCCTTCACCTCAGCTCTCAAGTAGGTGGGACCACAGGCGTGCACTACCATACCTGGCTAATTTTTCAAAATTGTTTTTTGTAGAGATGAGCTCTTGCTATGCTCTCCCAGTTGGTCTCGAACTCCTGGGCTCAAGTATTCCTCATGGTGCTGAGATTACAGGAGTAAGTCAGTGCGCCCAGAATATAATCATTTTTAATCATCCAATTTCTTCTAAAACCAATAAGAAATACTGTGTGTGCCCTAGGTTTTCTCCATAGCTGGAGGTCATAGCTGTGGGTTGTGTACACATCTAAAGTCTCATTGTTCCAAATCTCCTTGAAGCACATAGCTCATCAATTGAAGAATGAGTCCCATGGAGGAAGAGGAAAAAAAAATGTGTGGGGAGTTGCAGTGATCGGTTTAACAAATTACCGTTTTTGGAACTTCCCAACTGAGAGGAAACATTTCTTGGAAAATGTCAGGGCCAAGGGAAAACTTCCTCTTTGCCCTCTGAAGTTTCACTAAAAATCATTAACAAGAGGTGAATTAATAGGAGAAAGGGCATACAAATGCATTTCTTCATAGTTTTACAGAGTGAAGACTCAAAGGCACAGGTAAACTGTTAATTTTTGTGCTTAAGTTAAGCAAAATATGAACAGATGTGCTGAATAGGATTGGACAAAAAGGAAATGACCTAATGCTAACAGACTGAGTGGAGAAACCCAGCAAGGCCTGTCAAGATGCTTCCCGACCTCTCTGAGCAATATTTCTTCCTCTGGGTATGAAGCAGGACCCTCTTAGGAATAAGGGTCTTGCCTATGGCCATACCACCCTGAACATGCCAGATCTCATCTGATCTCGGAAGCTAAACCGGGTCGGGCCTGGTTAGTTCTTGCATGGAGGAATATGGGTTTTAAGACCTACAGTCAAGCAAGGTACGTCATGTCATTTCTCTATGGCCAGTTTTTACATTGACTATTTTTTAGGTTTTAAACTGGATTTTGGGAAAAAGGGGTTCTAGTTTCTGTGATCTGCCTTGGGGAAGAGGAATTCTAGCTTCAAGGGAGAGGGGGGCAGTAGGAGATCAGAGAGAAACTTTTGCTTCTGAGGCTGCTACTGAGGCTTTCGTTTTACGGTATAGTTTTCTGAATTCCAACATTAAGTAAGTGGCTTAGGGTCTCTCTACATAGTAAATGCCGGGTCCACTTGAGATTGCACAAATCTTTCATCTGCTCAACTCCTTGCCGCTTATCGGTGCTTCCCTGCTGTGCTCCCACTGCCAGGAAACACTACTTCACTGCCTGTGCAACTCCTGGGGTCTGCATGACTCAGAGTACATAATCTGCTTTCCCATCTGATCACCTATTGCCACATCTTCAGGCTATTAACCTACAGCACGTGCAGCATTCAATGTTTCTTTCCCTGAGTCGGCACACTCTGTTTCTCTGGCAAGAATAGACTCATCTCTAAACTGCCCTCCAGATCCACAGAATAACGGTATAGCATACCTACTGGTGATGGGCTGGGGAACCAAAGTTGGGATGCAATGGCTTCTACCAGCCAGATTTGAGTAGCGATGTTGGAACCAATGCTTTGAAATATATAAATCACGATAGCTTAAACTTCAGCAATGGTAAGGAGTTCAATTCTGCAGTGGGCAGTAAGATGCAGCAGTTAAATGTTACAGGAATAGGGGCTTGCACCTTCACCACACACATCTCAGGGGTTTTTGGAGAGCCGTGGACAATGGAAACAGACCTCTGAGGGTTGGAAACTGCTAAGACTCAAGAGAGGCACATGTCTTTTTGGACTGCTGCAATTCTGTAAAGAAACACCGAAAGGCTGGTCTTCATAAGAACGCAAACTTCATCAAGTCAGAAATTGTGTCTGTTCATCTTAAGTCCCTGGCAATTTGCAGAATGGCAGGACCAGGAAGATTCATAAGTTGATGAAAGGGTTACTACTTGGTTGTCTTTGCCTCTTCCACTCAAAACACAGTGTTTAGAAACAAGACACTATCTCAAAAAGTTTACATTTAATTACAGATGATTCCCAACTTAGAATGGTTTGAACTACAATTTTTGGACTTTATGAAGGTGCAAAGGCAATATGTATTCAATAGCAAACATATTTTGAGTACTCACACAACAATTCAAGGTTTGCTTTCAGTATAGTATTCAATAAATTTTGTGAGATATGTAATATGTTATTATGAAATAGGATTTGTGTTAGATGATTTTGCACAACTGTAAGTTGGTGTAAATGATCTGATCACATTTAAGGTAGGCTGTGTTAAGCTATGACATTCAATAGATAAACTGTATTCAATGCCTTATTTTTTTTTTTTTTAAGTTGGAGTCTCACTCTGTCTCCCAGACTGGAGTGCAGTGGCACGCTCCCAGCCCCCGCAGCCTCAACCTGCTGAGCTTCGGGGATCCTTCCACCTCAGCCTTCCAAGTAGCCGGAACTACAGGTGTGCACTACCACACCCGGCTAATTTTTTTTTTATTTATTGTAGAGATGAGGTCTCACCAAGTTGTCCAGGCGGGTCTTGAACCCGTGGGCTCAGGCATCCATTCACCTCAGCCTCCCAAAGCGCAGAATTACAGGCTGAGCCACTGAGCCCAGCTTTCAACGCCTTTTTAACTTACAATATTTATGGTGGACTTATCAGAATGTAACCCCATCTTAAGGTGAGGAACATTAGTATATCACCTAGGAGAGATCACAATGAACCTTTTGCTATCAGGACACATTTTTCTTTCTTAGCTGGCATAGCCAGACCATGGCACAAGCTGTGGTCTGACAGCTTGTGGAAAAAGGGACTGTCAGGCACTCTAGATCCAGGTAAGTATGAAACAAAGGAATCTCTAGATGAGAAAGGAAAGAGCAAAGCTCAACTGGGAACAATTCTAATTTCAAACTAATAATGCTAACAACAAAGTCCCAAATGGTTTGCAATTTTACATTAACCGTAGCATATATTTATTATAGAAAAAGCAAAAATCTAGATCATCATCCATGCAGATTCAACCATTAAGAGATAGCCATGAAAAAAATTTAGATAGATGGTTATATGATAGATAGATGGACGGATGGATAGATAGATACATAGAGAAACAGATAGCTAAACAAAGTATGATCGATACAAATAAATGATGGAGGATATATATATATATATATATATATATATACGCACACATGTATATGAATATATGTGGATTCATGGATAGATAAATAGATATGTCCATATATCAATATCTAGATAGATCTAGGTAAATATAAGTATAAATACAGATATATATAGAGAGAGAGACAAATATAGATTTTATCTGCTGGATATATATTGCTCACCCATGTATTGCAAACCATATAAAAAAGTAAGGCCGAGGCCAGGCTCAGTGGTTCAGCCTGTCATCCCAGCACTTTGGGAGGCCTAGGCGAGTGGATTGCCAGAGCCCAAGGGTTTGAGACCAGCCTGGGCAACTTGGTGAGACCTCGTCTCTACAATAATTTTTTTTTTTTTTTGAGTCGGAGTCTCACTCTGTCGCCCAGGCTGGAGTGCAGTGGCATGCTCACAGCCACCTCAGCGTCAACCTGCTGGGCTCTGGCGATCCTTCTGCCTCAGTCTTCCAAGCAGCCGGAACTACAGGCGTGCGCTACCACGCCTGGGTAATTTTTGATTTATTGTAGAGATGAGGTCTCACCAAGTTGCCCAGGCGGATCTCAAACCCGCAGGCTCAGGCAATCCACTCACCTCAGCCTCTCAAGGCGCGGGATTACAGGAGGAGCCACCGAGCCAGGCTTACAATAAATTTTTTAAAAATTACCCAGGCGTGGTAGCGCACATCTGTAGTTCCAGCTACTTGGAAGGCTGAGGAGGAAGTATCACTGGAGCCAAGCAGTCAAGGCTGTGGTGGCCGGGAGCGTGCCACTGCACTCCAGTCTGGGTGACAGAGTGAGACTCCAATGCAAAAAAAAAAGAAGTAAGGCTGACCCGGGGACTTCCGAGGATAAAATATAAGTGACACTTCAATACAAGTTTTATTTATTCTTTTAACACATTATTATTACCACTGTGATCTTACATGCCCTAAATTTGTTGCTTACTCCAGTTAGTCTAGACTTGGTAGGACACACATATTCAGCAAAAAGAATATAGGTATTACATATATATATGTAAAATATATTTTATAAGAATATGCATGTTTATAAGATATATGTATATATCTATTTCTTTTTACCAAAAGTTAGTTTATACTGATGGTGTTTTGTTTTCTTATTAAATGACAATTCATGGCCATTTTCCTATCTCAATAAATACTTCTACATTATTTTTTGGACCACATGGTACTTCATTGTATAGCTATACTTTTTTTTTTTTTTTGAGTTGGAGCCTCACTCCATCACCCAGACTGGAGTGCAGTGGCCGCTCCTGGCCACCGCAGCCTCGACGTGCTGGGCTCTGGAGATCCTTCTGCCTCAGCCGTCCGAGTAGCCAGAATTACAGGTGCGCGCTACCAAGCCCGGCTAATTTTTTGATTTATTGTAGAGATGAGGTCTTGCCAAGTTGCCCAGGCAGGTCTCGAACCCGCGGGCTCAGGCAATTCACTCACCTCGGTCTCCCAAAGCGTGGGATTTCAGGTTGAGCCATCGAGCCCGGCCATAGCTATACTTTTAATATATAACCACATATGCTCTGGTTATTTCTTTGCTTTGTTAAGTGACCTTAGTCTAATAAGATTTTGCACTTGAACTGATCCCCAAATGACTTCAAATAGAATGTAAAAGTTCCCTCCAAGAAAGATAAGTAATAAATGGAAGAAATGCAAGATTCACTAGTTAGATTACTCTCAGACGTTTTTGAGTCATGACTGATTATACGTTCCCATATATTGCCTTGCTCATGGAATGCATTCAGTAAATGATTGCTTAATCAATGAAATTATGTAATTGCAGATAACTAGACTTTTAAAAATGGCTAAATGAGCAAACATTTATGAAAGGCTGACTAAATAACTCTTTCTCAATACAAGTTCTGCATCAGTTGAGGTAGACAGAGTACTCAGGACAAAGGATTTTATTGCTGGTAAATCTGATACTAGAGGCCATGGTTTAGGTAGGTAGCAACACTGGAGTTCCCAGGATGGCGATTGCTAGGTGGGCGGGCTTACCCACACAGTTGCAAGAAACACAGAGCCACCCAGTGTTCTTCTCCTTATGGAGAAGAGCACATCCTAAGTGTAGTGTGGAACAAGCCAGGCTGAGCAACCTAAGGCAGGAAACCCAGGTGTCAGACCAGGGGGCCAGGGGCTAGAGAAACATCTCACAGAAACCCAACACACAAAGAAGGGCTCACATGAAACTAGATCGAATACCTGACTCTCGAATATCCATTAATCACCAAAGTAAAAGAGAGGCTCATAGATTCTTCCAAAACAATAAATGCCTACTCATTAGCCTAAACCATTCTGCTAGCATGTAGATGCTGCTAGACACAATGCTTCTAATTCACTTCTGTTGCTGTCTTCACCATTTTTGAGAAGATGCCAATTGCTTCAGGGGTAAGGATTATATATAAAGCAGTGGAACAGCTTATGGCTGAACATATCCAGAATGGTAAATCATCATCTCACTTATGAAGACAATGTATCAGCCGCATTCATATCTGTACTCGTTATTTACTTTAATGCTGATAAAAAGTGAAATGAGCTGCTTGAAAAAATATACATGGTAGAAGGCAGTGTGCAGAGGCCAGAACTGACAGCTGCGATGAACGGCTTGGTGGGCCCTGATAATAAATGCAATTAGCATCCAACTCTCTAATCAGACACTTTGAAAAGAATGGATATACATACAGAGGAGAAAGTTCAGAAACATAAACTGAGATGTGAACCATGTGATGATTTTAAACATAATATTCTTTCCTCTTGAAGAAGTTTCTGAATTTCTGAATTTGCTTTTCCTTTGAATATATTTAATTCTATAATTAGAGGATGCATATGTTACTTCCAGAAGAGAAATGACTGACTCACCCTCACCTTCAGTAGGAGAAAGTATCGGCACTGTACACTTGGGTCATGTTTAGCCATTTCTGGGTCCCTCATCCATGCTTTAGTGTATTTTCACTATTGATGTCTAACACCTGGGTGATTCTTTAGACTGATGACCTTGTGGTACTGGAGTGATTGCAAGCAACTTTGTGCTTAGTGAGCTGCAGCATCTGGAATTTTGAACCTTCCTTCCCTTCATCAATGACTGACAGCCATGGGGCATCAAAGCCTGCGCTTTGGGTTGGAACACCTCTGAGTCTTCATTAACAGGATCATGCTCTTATCTTCTCTCAGTGGCTGATGCCTGACCTCATCCTTGGTTTTTCCCTCTTCCATCCTCCTTCTTCCACTTCCTAACAGTCTCCCCTGGAAACATTTTGTGTCAAACAGACCCTAGAATGACCCTCCTGATGCCTGCCCTCTGTCTTCACAACCTACATAATCCCCTTCGTTCAGTGTGAACGTGACCTGTGACTTGCTTCAAGCCAAAAGAATATGACCAAGGTGAAGGGTTTTGCAGACATCATTAAGGTTCTAAATCAGCTGATTTTGAGTTCATCAAAAGGAGGGTTATCATTGGTGGGCCTGACTTGAAAAGCTGGGAGACATTCAAAGATAGACTTGACCTTTCCTGAGGTCAAAGATTCTCTCTTCCTTTCTGGATTAGAAGAGTCAAACTTCCATGCTATGGTTTCTTGGGGCTGAGAGCAAACCCCAGTTAACAAGAAACATGAAAATGGGGGTTTCAGTTCTACAACTGCAAGGACATGAATTCTACCAATAACCTGAGTAGATCTTCCCCCAGTGGAGTCTGTGCTGAAACCACAGCCCTGGCTGACACCTGGATTGGAGCCTGAGAGACACTAAAAAGGAAAACCAGTTCTCTTGTTGGTTAGGGCTGCCATAACAAAATATCACAGGCTGAATAGCTTAAGCAACAGAAATTTATTCTCTCACAGTCCTGGAGGCTGGAGGTTTAAGATCAAGGTATCAACAAGATTGACTCCTCCTGAGACCTCTCTCCTTGGCTTATAGATGCCATCTTCTCCCTGTGTCCTCATATGGTCCTCCCACTGTATATGTCTGTGTCCTAATCTCCTCTTTTTATAAGGATACTGTTGGATTAGGGTTCACCCTTATGAACTCATTTAACCTTAATTACCTCCTTAAAGACTCTATCTTCAAATATAGTCCCACTGAAGGGTAGGGCTTCAGCATATAAATTTAGGGTGACACAGTTCAGTCTACAATATCTACTAAGTTATGCCTGAAAACTGTGAGATAAATGGGTATGGCTTTAAGTTACTAAATTTGCAGTAAATTGTCATACCAGAATAGACAATCAACCTAACTACTGTAAATGAACTGACAATATCTGATTCATGGATATCCCTGTCAAACATTTCTTTCCCAGAAGAGGTTGAAAAAAGAATCTACAACATTTCACTTCCCTTTCCAGTTGACCTCTATGTCCAATCTCCAAAAGTCCAGATTTGTTGAGAGAAAGAAACATGCTTAGCAAATCATTGGCACATGGGTTGTCCAGTGTATTAGGTGCCTGCCAAATCCAAGGTCAAATATTTTCTCAATAAATTTACTTTAAGATGAATATGAAAGTGTATGCCCTAGAACATGAAAAGCTTCAAATAAGTCACATTACAAACTGGTACCGCCACTATGGAAGGCACTACATAGATTCTTCAAAAAATTAAAAATAGAACTAAAATATGAGCCAGAAATCTGACTTTTAGGCATATATCTGAAGAAAACAAAATCAATATCTCAAAGTGATATCTGCACTCCCATGTTTACTGCAGCATTATTCACAATAGCCAGGACATGGAAACAACCCAAGTGTCTGTCAACAAACAAGAAGATGTGGAAGATGTACACAATGGAATATTGTTTGGCCGTAAATAACAAGGAAGTCTTTGCATTTGGGACAACATGGAAGAACCGGGAGGGCATTATGCTAAGCAAAATAAGTCAGACAGAGAGAGACATATACTGTGTCTCATTCATATGTGAAATCTAAAAAAGTCCAACTCCCAGAAACAGAGAGTAGCATGGAGCCTACCTCAGTTATAAGACAAATAAGTTCTGATACTCTAACATACAGTGTGGTGATTACAGTTAAAAATGCTATATTGTTTACGTGAAATTTGTTAAGAGGGTAGATCTTAAATGCTTACATCACCACCAAAAAAATTAAAAGATGCAAGATAATAGGTTACTTAGCATGTGTGTAGTAATTATTTCATAATGTGCACATTTATCAAAACCTCATATTGTATACAGTAAATATATTCAATTTTTATTTCTCAATTACACCTCAGTAAAGTGGGAGAAAAAGAACTCGCATTTCGGCCAGGCTCAGTGGCTCAGCCTGTAATCCCAGCGCTTTGGGAGGCTAAGGCAAGTCCATTGTCTGAGCCCACAAGTTCGAGATCCACCTGGGCAACTTGGCGAGACCTTGTCTCTACACTACATCAAAAATTAGCCAGGCATGGTAGCACACGCCTGTAGTTCTGGACACTTGGAAGGCTGAGGTGGAAGGATCTCCGGAGCCCAGAAGGTCGAGGCTGTGGTGGCCGGGATCGTGCCACTTCACTCTAGTCTGGGTGACAGAGTGAGACTCCAACTCCAAAAAAAAAATAAAGAACTCACATTTTTATTCTATAAACATGTGAGCTCCATTCTCCTCAGTGTCTGCTTCTGGAATCCAGCCTGAGAGACCATCCCTTGGCCATCAAAAGAAAATATGCCAAGGAAAATGGTACAAAAATGAACTTTTTAGGTAAATCTCCATTTTACACTTTAATATACATTATTGTTTCATGATAGATTGGATTAATTTTTTTCATTGGGATTTTCTATAGTCTATATTCTTTATTTTATTTTTGAAAGAAAAGGTACATATACCCCATATGACCTATGGTCTTCAGGCAAGTCGCAGCAACAACTTGGGGACTCTCTTCAGGGTAATAAACTTAGCATGATTGAAAGAAAAAAATACAAGTCAGGCTTACAAAGTTTCTATCAGAAATCCTCCTTTAGAAATTGTGCCAGTGTTTCATTGAATGCTATTGTAACCCAGCCGAAAGCAATCTGCCCATGGAACCTACCCAAATGAAGTGAAGGTGTTGTGATTGATGGACATCCAACCAATTATTTTTGTTCCAAAAAAGGTTATTAAAAAACCCAGCACATCTCCCTTACCTTTGCAGTTGACTTCAGTTGCCTGCCTGTTCAAATTTACTCAGAAAAAAAGTCTTATAAAAGATGAGGACTAAAAACCATGTTGATAATATTTGAATGTTGTATGGTTCTGAACAAAAAACATAGCAATAGAATGACAAGGAGACTCTATTAAAGGCTCTAAAACCTACACTTCCATATTCATCTTAAAATAAGATTTAACAGAATATTCAACCTTGTACTTAGCAGGCACTTAAGGCACCTAAACTCAAGTTGTTTATTCATGAAACAAATCTTTAACAACCATCAACTATGGGTGATGGGCACTATTCATGGGTAGTAGATAGTATAAAAGTATGGACAAGTTATCTTCTTTCATGGAGTTTATGTTTAGTAGGAGAAAAGTAACCATTAGCAAATAGTTCAATAAACAAATAAGCAATATAATACCAGAAGACAATTAGAACTACAAAGAAAATTAAATATGGACTGGTTGAGACTAAGCAACCAGGAAAGATCTCATCCATAACAGCTGAGAGAAGGCATAAACCAGCTAGGAGTACCCATCCTGTAGAGTCAGATCAGTAGAGCAAAGAGAAGGGCTTTCTCTCTGTGGGCATATGGAGACTCAGTAGCGTATTTGTTCCTTTACATAAAAATATAATGTGTAGATAAGTATATTAATGTGATTGGTTACATAACAACTTAAAGCAGAACATTTAATAAATGTGTGAATCTAGCTATAAGTCATATTTTACACATAAATGTCACTTGATGCAACTCACACTCACCATCCACTCAAGCTTACATTACAAGTGCTAGCCAGGCAATTAGACAAGAATGCTCAGAGGGAAGATTGCATAGGAAGAAAGAAAATTATCATTATTCTTAGACAATATGACAATCTACAAAGAAAATACTAGAGAATCTGTAGGGAATCTATTAAGTAGAGAGTTCTATAAGGCTGCTAAACACAAGAGCAATATTCAAAAAACTATTGACATCCTTTTATACCAGCAATAAATAATAAGAAAGCATCATTTAACAAGCATATTAAAAATACAAAAAAATCAATTATAAAGTGTCAACAATAGACCTATCATAAGACACGAAAGTTCATTATAGAGGGAAATAACTTCATGAGGAACATAAAAGGCGATGTAACAAATGCATAGATATAATTTGTCCACTAAAGGGAAGATTCAATATCTTTAACGATGTTTATTATCCTTAAATTTAAAAATATATTTAATGCAAATCACCTATCAAATCACAATAGGGCATATTGTTAAACTGGACAAGGTGGTTCTTAACTCACATGGATGGTAAATGACCAAGAATCGCTAAATATATATTTTATTTAAGTTGGAGTCTCACTCTGTCACCCAGACTGGAGTGCAGTGGCACGCTCCCGGCCACCGCAGCCTCAGCCTGCTGGGTTCCGGCGATCCTTTCGCCTCAGCCTTCCAAGTAGCTGGAACTACAGGCGTACACTACCATGCCTGGCTAATTTTTGATTTATTGTAGAGATGAGGTCTTGCCAAGTTGCCCAGGTGGGTCTTGAACTCGCAGGCTCAGGCAATCCACTCACCTCAGCCTCCCAAAGCATGGGATTGCAGGCTGAGCCACGGAGCCTGACGGCTAATAATATTTTGAAGGAGAATGATAAAGGTTAGGAAATCCCTACTAAATAGTACAACATTAGAGAGCTTATAGCAATTAAAACAGTGCAACACCAGACAGACAAATTGACTAGCGTTGAAGAATGAGACAAAAATAGATGAACATATAAAAAGAAATTGATAATATGGGAAGAATTTGTGGCAAAATGGTGGGGGTGGTACAGGCTATTCAACAAATGATGCAAGTAATTGTGTGTACAGATGGAGTGGAGAGGGTGGTAGATCCCTTCATCACACTACAAAAATAATCTGATGAACTAAAATAAAAATCTCAATTTAAAAAGAAAATGTGCAAATAATTAGAACAATGTACATTAAAATGTTTTTATGACCTTAGACTAGGAAAAGCTTTGTGAAGACACTGAACATAAATTTTAAGGGGCAATTTAGGTATAGTAAATTGCATGAAAGTCCAAAGTTTCTGCATAATAGAAGACATTGTAAGCACTTCAAAAGTTCAGCTACAGGCTGAGATATTTACAGGGAATAACATCTAAAATGTATTAGGTCTCACCCCAGCAAAGAAGTCTTACAAATCAATAAGAAAAGAGAGCACTTAAAACAAAATGGTCGCCTGGCTTGGTGGCTCAGCCTGTAATCCCGCGCCTTTGGGAGGCTGAGGTGAGTGGATTGCCTGAGCCCGCGGGTTCGAGACCCGCCTGGGCAAGCGAGACCTCATCTCTACAATAAATCAAAAAATCAGCCGGGCGTGGTAGCACATGCCTGTAATGCCGGCTACTCAGAAGGCTGAG
>NW_007247780.1:712179-725303 GCF_000164805.1 Carlito syrichta | reverse complement strand
CTTCCAAGTAGCTGGAATTACAGGCATGCGCTACCACGCCCAGCTGATTTTTTGATTTATTGTAGAGATGAGGGCTCGCCAAGATGCCCAAGCGGGTCTCGAACCCGTGGGCTCAGTCAATCCATTCACCTCAGCCTCCCAAGGTGTGGGATTACCGAGCCCGGCTAAAATGGAATTTTTCATCCTCTGCTGATGCAGTTATAAATACGTTAAACTACTTTGGAAATACCTAGTAAAGTTGAAAATATACCTCCATGTTATCTTAGGACCTAGTAATTTCACAGAAACAAACATTCCTTAAAAAAAAGAAAAGCTCATCCATGATCAAGAAGATATAAAGCATTGTTTTGTTTGCAATTAAAGTAAAAATCACGCTGGGCTCGGTGGTACAGCCTGTAATCCCAGCACTTTGTGAGGCCGAGGCGGGTGGATTGACTGAGCCCGCGGGTTCGAGATCAGCCCGGGCAACTTGGCAAGACCTCATCTCTACAATAAAAATAAAATACAATAGCGCGTGTCTGTAGTTTCGGCTACTCGGAAGGCTGAGGTGGAAGGATCGCCGGAACCCAGCAGGTCAACGTTGCGGTGGCCGTGGGTATGCATGCCTCTGTACTGCAGCCTGGGCGGAGTGAGACGCCAACTCAAAAATAAATAAATAAATAAATAAATAAATAAATAAAATAAAAATCACAATAACCTTAACGTTAAGGCATATACACTCGGTGTAGTACTATACAACAGTTAAAAATAATGAACTAGATGTAGATACGTGGACTTAAATATATTTCAAAAAACATATTTGAGGAAGAAAAAGCATATGGCAAAAGGATATAGTTTATATTATTTACACAGCTCTTTAAAAAGGGGAATGTATACCACATATTGTTTTTAAAGATGTATACATGTCACACAAAAACATGATTAAACTAGGCATGGTGTCCCAGGCCTGTAATTTCAGCTACTCAGAGGCTAAGGTACCTGGACCACTTGAGCACAAGAGTTTCAGTCCAGCCTGGGCAACATAACAAGATCCTGTCTCTAAAAATAACTTAAAAAAAAATAAACAACAACAAAAATGTGATTGGGATTCTCCACCACTTGAGGACAGTAGGTATTTCTAGGAAGAAAGAAAAAGTAAGAAGTATGGTTTCAACAATATGTGTTATATTTTATTTCTGGGGAAAAGTAAATTTTTGGTAAATATGGCAAAAATGTTAATATTTGTTAAATATGTGTTAAATTCATGAATGTTTCCCATATTACTCAAAAAGATTGTTTTTTTTTAATTCAAGAAGCTCAGTTGATTGGGTTTAGCAAAATATGTTGATGGCAGATTTAATTCAAAATTGGAAAGAAATCTGTTGCTGTTTTTTCTAAGATTAGCCTTATTTCTTCTTGTATTTTAATCATTTTCCCTTACATTTTTATTTTTGTTAAACTACACTACCTAAAACATAACAATTTCAAAGAAAAGCAACTTCACATATAATGTAATTTAATGGGCAATAATGTCAAAAGTCACACCCCATGGTGAAGCTTGGAAAAAGCACCATTTTACCCTTCTCTCCAAAAAGACATTTCCTGAGTTACAATAACTCAGAGAACAAAGTGGATAAATTCAAACCTTGAAAGGTCAAGGAATAATAAAACCATCTCATTACGCATTTACTAAAATGTGTAAACTTACACTGCATAAGATGTAGGAATTGCTGCAGTTTGCAAGCACATACTTGATACTTTTCATCTCCCTTTTCTATTCTTCATGACATTTTCATGATATTTGAAAAGAAAAATACAAAAACATAAATTAGAAAGCACTCATTGGGAAAAGAGGGGGGGAGGCTAGGGGAAATCAAAGTCTTAGAAAAGGAAAACTCAGCCAAAATGTGTTCATTGCAAGGTCAAGTGAATCTGTGATTTCAGGACTTATCTTAAATAAGCTCTGTTTGATCTCCCAGTTTTTATGTTTTAATAATTTTTGCATTAGGCAATGTTCTAAATTAAAGTAAGAATCACTCTTTGTATGCAGAATTGTTTAACCATAAGGCTTTTAGATCTCACTCTCCTGAATCTTAGGAAAATATTTGCAGTAGTGAAGGTCCCCACCCACCATCCACCATAAGCTGTGGAGAAGCACAGCTCATCGACATGGGTCAAAACTGTTAGCGAAACTTTAACACATCTGTTTTAAACAACCCAACCCTGTGGTCTGGCAGCATGTAACACTCTTAATACTAGTCACTTAAATATGAAAAAAGAGGTATTTTTAAATTTTAAAAAATGGGACATAGGAGAAGAGACAACAATTAATGGTCCTTCTTCCTAATGTTCATAGCATGCCTCTTGTCTGCGTGCTTCCTTTTGGGAAGTGGACTTGATTCCCATTGACATGGCTATGGATGGTGATTGACCCGTCACAGGTGTATTTTCTCACCATGGATGCCACCAGGGGAGGGCTCAGAGAATGGAAGTGTTTCTCAGAACATTATCCATGCAGGATGGATGGGGAATTACCGAAGTTCTGGTGAAATGGAGGAATTTTATTTATTTTATTTTATTTTTGAGTTGGAGTCACTCTGTCACCCAGACTGGAGTGCAGTGGCCGCTCCCGGCCACCGCAGCCTCGACCTGCTGGGCTCTGGCGATCCTTCCACCTCAGCCTTCCAAGTAGCTGGAATTACAGGCATGCGCTACCACGCTCGGTTGATTTTTTGATTTATTGTAGAGATGAGGTCTCGCTGCCCAGGCGGGTCTCGACCCCGCGGGCTTAGGCAATTCACTCACCTCAGCCTCCCAAAGGCGCGGGATTACAGGCTGAGCAACCGAGCCCAGCTTATTTTATTTTTTATATGTATGAATTTAAGGAATACAAATGCAGTTTTGTTGCATGGATATAGTGCTTAGTGAAGTCTGGGATTTTAGTGTATTCATCACCTGAATAGTGTGAACTCTACCAGCTAAGTAATTTATCATCCCTCCCCCCTTTCCCAACCTCTCGAGTCTCCAATGTATATCATTCCACACTCTATGTTCATGTGTATACACTGTTTAGCTCCCACTTATAAGTGAGAAAATGTGGTATTTGACCTTCTGTTTCTGAGTTGTTTCACTTAAGATAATGACCTCCAGTTCCATCCATGTTGCTGCAAAAGACATGGTTTCATTCTTTTATGTGGCTAAGTAGTACTCCATGGTATATACACACATACACACACACACACACACACACACACACACACACACACACACACACACACACATCACATTTTCTTTATCCAATAATCTATCCCTGGACACTTAAGACAATTTCATATCTTTGCTACTGTAAACAGTGCATTATTGAAAAGAAGACATACAAATGGCCTACAGGCATATGAAAAAATGTTCAACATTAATCATCAGAGAAATACAAATTAAAACCACAATGAGATATCATCTTACACTAGTAAGAATGGTTATTACTAAATAGTAAAAAAAAAAACAAAAAAACAGATATGGAGAAAAGGGAACACTTATCCACTATTGGTGGGAATGCAAATTAGCACAATCTTTATGGAAAACAGTATGGAGATTTCTCCAAAAAACTAAAAAAAGTAGAACTATTCGATCCAGCAATCCCTCTACTGAGTATCTTCCCAAGATAAAAAACATCATTTTATCGAAAAGATACCTGCACTTGTATGGAGGTATTTTATAATCCTCCCTGTAGCTCCTGATTGAACAAAACAAGAGGAGACATTTCCTCTTTTCCTCCCTTCTCCAGTTTGTCACCTTGCAAAGGAGGATGTGTCTCTCACGGGCATATTACTCCTACTTTAGAGAAGCAACAGGTTTGAATATCATTGGCCTTTTTTCTTGATCATGCTGAAGATGACACATTTTAGCAACACTTAGGGATTAAGATAAGTATGGCCATGTGTCCCAAGGTGATCTCTGGGATGCATATCAAAATTACATATTCTATTCTGGTTAGTAAAGGCCGGGAAGGGTAGAGGAGAAGGGAGAATAGGGAGAGGTTTTTTAAGAGACACAATATTTTACAGCTAAATGGAAGGGATTAGTTCCAGTGTTCTGTAGCACTACTGGTTGATTATGGTTAACAATAATTTAGTGTATATTTTCAGAAAGCTACAGGAAAGGATTTTGAATGTTCACAACAGAAAAAAATGATAAATATTTGAAGTGATGCATATGCTAATTACCTTGATTTGATTTTTACACATTATATACATGTATGAAAATATCACTCTGTATCCCACAAATGATGTACAATTATTACCTGTCAACTAGAAATATAAGAAAAACATACATTCATTCTAAAGCAAATCCTAGTCTGACTTACATCTTCAACTCAAGTTGAGATGGTCATAAAGCTCTCATTTACAGAAATGTCACACACATTTAAAACCAGCTGAGAGAGATTTTTTAAATATGTAAGGACACAGAAAACATATCATTTATGAAGCCTTCCTGGAAATATATAAACACTTGGAGATGTGCGCCCAATCAAATGAGAGATTAATCAATTAAAGTCCACTTACATTGATCAATGTAATCAATTAAATTATTACATTAAATAAGAAATCAATCAATTTAAACTTTTTAAAATTTACCATGCAGAGCAGTGAGACATGAGAGGAGTGGTAGTGAATCGAAGATCTGTTTAACTATATCATTAAGTCAAAATCATGGTGCAAATATTATTGAAAAAGGGAATGTAAATGTTAACATTCTTGAAATAACTTATTCCAATGTAGTAAATGATGATGACATAATTTTTTAATGTTTATATATTTTAAATTTTTAATTGGGAAAGCAGAAGAAAATGCTAACACATAGATAACATTTAATAGATTGCAAGATTTAAAAAAATAGAAAAACTGAAATACAATTTCTGACCTCCACTCTAAAAAAAATCTCAAGAAAAAATATAAAAATAGAGATGGAGATGAAGAAAGAGTGCTGAAATCTAAAACCCTACAATTGATAAGTGGGCTATAATCATAGATAAGGATGACATAATAGAATCTTAATAGTACTTAATAGAACACTATCCTATTGGACTTTAAAATATGTATGAATTCCATGTTTAAAATATAAATTCATAAACTGAGTGCAGTGGTTTGTACCTGTAATTCTAACTTTAGGAGACTGAAATGGGAGAGTTCCTTGAACTTAGAAGTTCAAGACCAGCCTGGGCAGCATGAGACCTTGTCTCTACAAAAAATTAGGCAGGTATGGTGGCGCACCTGTAGTCCCAGCTACTCAGGAGGCTGAGGCAGAAGGATCACCTGAGCCGAGGAGGTTGAGGTTGCAGTGAGCCATGATCATGTCACTGCACTTCAGCCTGGGCAACAAAGTGAGACTTTGACTTAAAAAATAAAAATAAAATAAAATAAAATAATATATATATATGAATTAAGAAAATTTAGAATAAGAAGACTAATTTTCATGGAACAAACTTAACAATTGTTAAGAATCAAAGAAGAAAAATTTTCCTTTTGTAGAATTTTGGAGAGTTTGTTTCTTTCTTTTTTTTTTGCGTTGGAGTCTCACTCTGTCGCCCAGACTGGAGTGCAGTGGCTGCTCCCAGCCACCGCAGCCTCGACCTGCTGGGCTCCGCGATCCTTCCGCCTCAGCCTTCCAAGTAGCCGGAATTATAGGCATGCGCTACCACGCCCAGCTGATTTTTTGATTTATTGTAGAGATGAGGTCTCGCTGCCCAGGCGGGTCTTGAACCCGCAGGCTCAGGCAATCCACTCACCTCAGCCTCCCAAAGGCGCGGGATTACAGGCTGAGCCACCGAGCCCGGCTTGTTTATTTCTTTGCTTTATTTCTACTGGATGTGCTCTTCTGTCTTGTTGGATCCAGGCGGCTTAATGAGTAGATCAATAATATTTGAGAAGGAGGAACACAGTCATAGGTGAAGAAGTAATTTAAAATCCAGCTGTCTTAGTCAGATAGCCAAATTTGTCTTAACCCCCTGTGGCCAATAAGTGTGACTGTAGTTGCACAATGGAGACTAGCTACAAAATCACGTGGAACTATCTGTCTCAAAGAGATAGGCACCTTGGAGGGGTGGTGCAAGGGTACAAATGGCACAATATGCCAAAGGTGGTCTTCAGTTGAAAAAACAAATATAGGTCAGGCTTGGTGGCTCAGCCTGTAATCCCAACACTTTGGGAGGCCGAGGCGAGTGGATTGCCTGAGCCCATGGGTTCGAGACCCATCCGGGCAACTCGGTGAGAACTCGCCTCTACAATAAATCAAAAAATCAAAAAAAATTAGTCCGGTGTAGTGGTGTGCGCCTGTAGTTCCGGCTACTTAGAAGGCTGAAGCAGAAGGATCCCCGGAGCCCAGCAGGTCGAGGCTGCGGTGGCTGGGAGCATGCCACTGCACTCCAGTCTGGGCGACAGTGAGACGCCAACTCAAAAAAAAAAAGGAAAGAAAAAACAAGTGTAAACTTCAAGCTATTACTGCCAGTGTGAAACCTGAGATTTAACACCACTGAATGGGTTGGGGTAAGCAGAACAGGTTTCTCAACAGACCAGGTAATGATATTCTGCTGTTAATTTTTTTTTTAAAGCAGCAGAGAGTGTTCTGGAGCTCTTTTTAAAAAATGTTTGCCATTTTAATCATGTAAAACTGTTTTGGAGTCTTTGGCAAACAGAGCCCGTGCATGTATGACATGATCTCATTGCCACAAAGTAGAAATTGCCTCCATAGACAATTGTTCATGCTCACAAGTTGCCATGCGGAAAAATAATTTATTAGTTACTACTTGTGAGTAAAAATCATTATTTTTTGGCAGATGTCATGAAAAATTTAATTGGCTTATTTTTGATAACCTGTGACCACAGGCTAATTCATTTGCTTGCTGAGGAACACATTTAGCCAATAATTTATTCTGAAAAGTTTAGAGAGAAAATTTATTGCTTGAAAACCATGCTTCTATAATGTAGTATTATAGAGATTTTTCCTAGAGCCAGGTTAGTAATAATCCCTGCCATAAAAATGCTTCAAATTATTTTTGCCATGCTTAGAAATGCGGAAATTTGGTAGCAAAATTAATTTTCCCCCTAGAGGAGGGTTTTTGTGTGTGTGTGATAAAACACCTGGTATTTCTGAATTCATCATTCTTGAAGATATTGATGGTCATTAATTTATCCATCCACTCATCCATTCAAGACATATTAAATTCTTATTATAAATGAGGTTATGTGTTCACATTAAATACAGTTGCCATCAAAACCACATTTACATATTAGAACTGCACAATCCTAACATAGAAAATAATCACATCATACAATAGGTTTTCGTTTATTTATTTAATGTTATCATGCCACTTTCCAAAAACTGTTCTATGCTCTTTATGATCCTAATACTATTATTATTTTCCCCATTCTTCAGATGAGAAAACCAAGGCACAGAGGGATTATGTAACTTGCCTAAAGTCACAGAGCTAGTAAGATGCAAGCTTAAACTTTCAACTTTAACACAGTTTTACATTTACAAAATACTGGAAAGACTGTTACAGAAAGTTCCCATTTACACCACATTCAGTTTCCTCTGATGTTAATGTCTAACGTGGCACATTTGCTGCAATTAATTCATATATTATCACTAATTAACTCCAGATGTTATTCAGCTTTCCTTAGTTTTTTCCTGTTCTTTTTCTGTTCTGGAATACATTGCAATGAGTCGTCCTGTCTCCTTGGGCCCCTTTGTGGCAGTTTCTCAGCCTTTCCTTGCTTTTTATGACCCTGATTGTCATGTGAAGCACTGCTCAGGTATTTTTTAGAATGTCCTGCATTTTGAGTCTGCCTGATGTTTTCCTAATGATTAGACTGAGGTTATGTGTTTTGGAAAGGAAGACCACAGAGGCCAAGTACCATTTTCATCACATTGCATGAAGGGTACTTACTCTCAACATGACTTATCACCAATAATGTTAATCTGATCATCTGGCTGAGGTAGTGTTTGGCAGGTTTCTCCACTGCAAAGTTATTTCTTTCCCTTCTTTACACATTGCACTCTTTGGTAATAAGTCCCTAAGCATATCTACATTCAAGGGTGGAATAGAGCATGGATTTTCGCCTGAGATGTGTGTTCTTAGCTATTACACAACCACAAAATTGGAAATCACTAAATGGGGGAAAAAACAAATTGAGATCTAACTCTGTCTTCCCATCTTCCCATAGTTGGTTTTGTGTGCTCCTGAGAAGCACATCCCCTCATGGGAAATCTCTGGTCTAGGGATGAGACCCACAAGTCAACAGGCTATACATCCTAGCATGAGGCTACCAATAGAAATAGGAATGAATGTAGCTGCTGGCTGTTCAGAGAAGGTATGGCTCAGTGGGTGATCCTTCTGATGAATCTTGTAGGATAATTCAAAGGTATGGAGGATAAAGAAAAATCACTGATAACTAAGAATTTCCCATTCAATGAGACTTGAATAGACACCTAAGTGCAATAATCCTTGAGCCCAGAGTGGTAGAAGTGATGCATCAAGTAATATATCTGAAGAGAAACCTACAAACCACATCACAAAGAGCTTTGAACTTCAAGACTCAAGACTTGGACTGGGAGCTGGGCTCAGTGGCTCAGCCTGTAATCCCGCGCCTTTGGGAGGCTGAGGTGAGTGGATTGCCTGAGCCCGCGGGTTCGAGACCCGCCTGGGCGGCGAGACCTCATCTCTACAATAAATCAAAAAATCAGCCAGGCATGGTAGTGCACGCCTGTAATTCCAGCTACTCGGAAGGCTGAGGTGGAAGGATCGCCGGAGCCCAGCAGGTCGAGGCTGCGGTGGCCAGGAGTGGCCACTGCACTCCAGTCTGGGTGACCGAGTGAGACTCCAACTCAAAAAAAAAAAAAAAAAAGAAAAGACTTGGACTGGGTTCCGAAACCTCTGGAAGATAGTGGGTTTTGAGAGCTGAAGTTGGATCTTTAATTTTCAGTAGCGAACATCAATACATCCGAGTATTCACTCACTTGATTTCTAAAGACATGCTTCAATCAATTGTAGAATGTCTACAGTCCAGACCCTTGCCAAGGGATACAGTCTTGAGCTACGTGCTGTCTGAGTCTTATCAAAATCTCAGTGGACTCAAAGAAACCAACTAAAATAATGGGATACCAATGATCACTCAGACTGGCAAAGATTAAAACTCTTATTTATTTAATTACTTTTTTAACTTTTATTTTAAAGATGTGGGATACACATCAGGATTAGGTATATAATTGGTCTACGTGCAGGTGAAGTTTGGGCCTCCCACTCCTCACTTTCCCTAGTTCAGCATCAAGTACCCTTAGTGATTAACACATTTAAAAGACCCTAAAAAATATCATCCTTTGTTTCCTGCTTAACATTCAAAATGTATATGCCCAATGAAATAATGTCATTTTTATAGTATCATCTGTAAAATAAGCTGCTTACCCAAATGTATACATAGGCTTATACAATTATATTTCACAGTGTTTTATTGTTTCTAGTAACAAAAACTGAAAACAAAGTCAATGTTCCCTAGTAGGAGTGTAGATTAAAGCCTTAGATACTTCCTACTGAATTCCTGTGTATCTCAGCATGATGATAATTTAAAATGTCTAATAGATATTATTAAATAAAGGAAAAGGTACAAAAGAGTAACTGTAGACAGGCCCCATTTGTGTTCCATCATATTTCATATATAGACATATATGCAAAACCCAGAACATTCATGAAAAAATACACAACTAATTGTTAAAAGTTATTTCTGGAGAGTAGGATGGGGAATAGGTTGATTCCTTTATATTCTTCAGAACAGTTTTAATTTTTCACAGGGGTATGTTGTTTTATTTAAAAGTCTCTTTCTCAAAGGTTCAGTTTACAATAGTAATATTTATGGAAAATTGTAGGAGGCTGTTCTGCGCATTTCTCCTTCTCGGTGTTTTGCATCATTAGATCAAAGGCACCTTTCAGAAAGTTGTCAGCTTAAATACTATTATCCTGGGCTCCCAAAGATAGATTTGCCTTCTCTGCTTTGCATTTTAGTGTTCTGAGATTGGCTCCCTGAGGAAGTCTTACATACCTGTAGATTTAGAATTGTTTTCCTTTACCAATCATAGGAAAATCACTGTTTTCCTTGACAAACTTGAATGTGTTTATATGTGCATACACTCACATACATACACATTCCTTATCAAAATTTTAAATCCCACTAAAAACTTTAAAACAACTTATTATGTTTTTATTTTCTTTTTAGATTTACCAAAAAGTTAGAGGCATACTGGATGTAAGAAATAGATAAAGAGCCGGGCTCGGTGACTCAGCCTGTAATCCCGCGCCATTGGGAGGCTGAGGTGAGTGGATTGCCTGAGCCTGTGGGTTCGAGACCCACCTGGGCAGCGAGACCTCATCTCTACAATAAATCAAAAAATCAGCCGGGCGTGGTAGCACATGCCTGTAATTCCAGCTACTCGGAAGGCTGAGGCGGAAGGATCGCTGGAGCCCAGCAGGTGAGGCTGCGGTGGCCGGGAGCGGCCACTGCACTCCGGTCTAGGCGACGGCGACTGAGTGAGATTCCAACTCAAAAAACAAAAACCAAAAAAAAAAAACAACAAAAAAAGAAATAGATAAAGAAAAGGAGGGAGGGGCAGACAGAAGTGGGACGGAAGGAAGGAAGGGAAGAAGGGAACAAAAGAAGGAGATATAAGGGGGGAACTTGGTAAATATGATGGTTGAAAATACAGCTTAATAAATCAATTGATAAAGTTATGGTTTGAAGGCTCTGATACATTTTCCTCTTTCTTTTCTTTTCTTTTTATTTTATTTTATTTTATTTTTGAGTTGGAGTCTCACTCTGTCGCCCAGACTGGAGTGCAGTGGCCGCTCCTGGCCACCGCAGCCTCGACCTGCTGGGCTCCGGCGATCCTTCTGCCTCAGCCTTCCAAGTAGCTGGAACTACAGGCGCGTGCTACCACGCCCGGCTAATTTTTGATTTATTGTAGAGACGAGGTCTCGCCAAGTTGCCCGGGTGGGTCTCGAACCCGCGGGCTCAGTCAATCCACTCACCTAGGCCTCCCAAAGTGCTGGGATTACAGGCTGAGCCACTGAGCCCGGCCTTTATTTTCATTAATCATATTTTTAATGAAACTTTTCTAACAGCTGAGTCTAGTTTTCTGTTCCTAAACTGTAGGTTGGCTTTAAAGATGCATTAGGTGTCCAGAGATAGGAGAAGATACTAATATCAGCAGCCTGCATGGACCATAAACATCTCAAAAGAAAACTGGCCCATTCAGGATCAGTCTCTCAAATTGCATCGCGAAGAGGGCTTGAGGAGCAGGATGATGAGAAGTAGCATGGATTGAACCATCGGACCCGTGCTGGCTCAAACCTTGAATGGGGCTTGTTCATGCATGGGCTTATCTTCTGCAAGAACGCTGTATGTGGGGGAGTGGGTACAAGGTGACAGTATTAAGTGGGGTGTTCAAGAGAGGCAGCATGGTGAAAAGAGAAAGAGAAAGAGGCAGGGGAGAGAGCCAGCCACAGCTGTCCGGGGAAGACTTGCTGTGCTCTGGGTAAAGGACAGAATAGAGCGACCAGCCCAAGGGACTCTGGCCCCTTCCAGGAGCAGATAGGAAAGCACGGGCCTGGCAGTAGGAAATAAAGATATACAGGTGAAGTAGAGGTAGAGGAGGTCAGATAGGGCAGTGCCTTAGAACCTCATGGGGACTCTAACTTTGACTCTAAAGAAATGGTAGTCAGTGCAGTATTTTGAGCCAGGACTGAGATCTCCAGATGACCTGCATTCCTCAGTCAAAGACTCACTTAGGCTGCTGTGCTGAGGATATTCATTTTCAGGGAGTTTTCTGCAGCAATCAGGAGAGAGATGGCCCATTGCAGTTCAGACCAAAGGAGAGAAAAAGAGGCAGGATCGTGGATCTCTTTTGAAGACACTGAGATTTAGAGAGATGATAGGGCAGACCAAATTCATGTGAAGAAGTGGAGAAAGCAAAGTTTAAACACAAATCTTGCTCTATACTGAGAATATTTTCAAGATGTTTCTTAATGCAGCTGAATTTTCCCATCCACCTAAACATTTCTCTTGCAGCTATTTTTCCTTTGACTGGGATCCACCTTCACCTTTGTTAGGTTCATTGAAAAATCTCACCTGAAGAATGTGACCTTGTTGAGGGGGTGAAGAAGGAATAGGGAGATGTTGGTGAAAGGATACAAAGTTTCAGATAAATAGGAGGAATAGCTTTGAGATCTTTTGTACAGCATAGTGACTGTAGTTAATAACAATGTACTGCATATTTCAAAATAGCTAAGAGTACATTTCAAATGTCTCACCCCTAAAAATGATAAATGAGGCAATGAGTATGTTCATTAGCTTGATTTAATCATTCCATGTTGTATACATATACCAAAACACCACACTGTACCCTCATAAATGTTTACAATTATTACTTGTCAATTTAAAATAATTTTAATTAAAAATAGTTGTTTTTTTTTTAAAGTTGCCTTGGATTTTGCAGCAGGTGAGTGCTAGCAAAAACCATGTGTTTAGGGGCTACCATCTGGCTTCTCCGGGATTTATGAGAATCAGATGCACAGAGGAAATACCTATAGGAGACCTGATGCTTGGGTTTTATCAACAGAAAGCTGGAATGTCCATTGTAAAAAATTTACAAATGAATGAATCATATAAATGCAGAATGCTTGCTGGATCCAATTGTCTACATAACATTCAAGGGCTCCCAACCACAACCTATTCTGCATCAGGACAATTCATGTAAGCCCTTGTTCATGAACAGCTTTGCTCTGTAAGCCAGTGATATCCGGGGATGCAGTGCATCTCATGAACTTTTCCTGCGTTCCTGACAGCAGGTGATGGTTCTCAAAGTACAAATTATACTCAGAGCAGGCTGGTTTCATTTCAGTTAAGTTAAAGATGCACTCTGTTCAAAAGATAAAAATATTATTTTCATGGTTCAGGCGGCGTTGGGCTGAAACTATCCACACATGGGACACAAATGGATTCACACTGCCTTCTTCCCCAGATATTTTCAGTGACCAACCACCCAGATATTGCAAAGTGAAGAAATGGGTTTTGTTTCAACTTTTTTTTTTTTTTTTTTTT
>NW_007247780.1:680691-711898 GCF_000164805.1 Carlito syrichta | reverse complement strand
TGGGCTCAGGCAATCCACTCACCTCGGCCTCCCAAAGTGCTGGGATTAGAGGCTGAGCCACCGAACCCGCCCTGTTTCAACTTTTAAAAAAATGTTATGGGGTTATTAAAAATGTTGAAGGAAGTGGAAAATGAAAAACCTTCATACAAGTAAAATATATTTATTTTTGCATACCTTTCTCTTTTCTTTGTATATGTCCTTATTGTACATAAATATTGCACATTAATAAATTAAAACATAGAAACCACAATGTTTCATATAATTAACTACTTAAGCAAAGAAATAAAATATTACTAACCGTTCAAGTCCCCTGTGTGTGCCCTCACAACCTCCACTTCCCTCTACTTTGTAATAATTAACCCCTCTCTGGAATTAGTTTTTTAATCTGTTCCATGCATGCTTTATACTTTTCTGATACAGTGTTATTCACACTCCACTTGTACATCTGATATATACAGCTTGTGTATGCATGTGTACTTAGAATTCTTTGCATCCATACATTTTAATCTGTGTTTTATTCCATGTACTCCAAAATGCTTGAATCTGCCCATGTTTATGAGGGTCACCCATGTAGATTGTTGAGCTCTCTTGTTCAGTCACTTTTTTACTGCTGCATTATAATTTTTGCATGACTCTACTTCAATAGGTTTACCTGTTTTAGGTTGACTATTTAACATAATTTGTTTTGCATTCTGCAATAAACACTCTTATCCTTTTGCTAGTATGTGAAAAGCAGAATAGCTGAGCAGAAGAGTACTCATATCCTCAACTTTACCAGGTATCTCCAATTGCTCTTGAAAATGTTTACAGCCATTAAAACTTCTACAGCCACTTAGTTCCTCTTCACATTCTCAAAAACACTTGATTTTCTTTTACATTTAAAAATAATAAATAACTTTCTTTTCAGTTTCTTTGAATTGATTGTTCTTGATTTTTAGTGTTTTCCTTAAGTAATTGGAAATTATACACTCTGTTTCCCTTATTTCTGTCCGGGTCTCTTTGCCTTTGTTGTGTTGCAGCTTGAACATGTAAGTTTAGTGAATATTTTTTTTTATTGATACAGGTGTGAGTTGTGACTCCTGTCTTTTGTAAATTCTATTAAATTCTCAGCTATTATCTCTTCATCTCTCCTATCCTCTCTATTTTTTTTTCCCTGCAAATGCAATGAGTCCCAGAGTAGGCATGATTTTATCCTCTGTCTTAATCTTTCTTTCATATTTGGTAACTTTTTTTTCTCCTGTTGCAATATTCTGAGTAATCTCTTCAGAAGTATCATCCAGTGTTCCAGTGTTCAGCACCATCTAATTCATTGATTTTTCTTTAATATCTACTTAATTAAGGTACTTTTAAACCAATAATTATGCATTTTATTTGTAGAAGTGTACTTATTTCTTCATTCAAAAAAACAAAATTTAATCTATAGTCTAGATGAGGAATATAACAATAGAGTAAGAAAAATTTTAAAACTTTATCCCCAATGGATTTTATATTACAGTGAGGGAAAGATATAATGAACAAATAAACATAAAAAATAAATAGGTGGTGTAGCAGACTGAATACTGCTCACCCTGCCACCAAAGATATCAGGTCCTAAGCGCTAGAACCAGGAAATATTACTTTATATGGAAGCAGTATCTTTGAAAATGTGATTGAGGATCATGAGGTAGGAAGAATAGCCTGGGTTATCCAGGTGTGCCTTAAGTGTAATCATAGGTATCCATGAAAGAGAGCCATCTGCCACACACGGAGGACAAGACAATGTAGAGACAGAGGAGACAGAGAGACTTGGAGATGCTGATCTTGAAGATGGGTGTGATGTGACAACAAGCCAAGGAAGATCAGAAACCACCAGAAGCTGTAAGAGACAAGGAAGGATCCTCTCATACAGTTTTTGGAGGGAGCACAGCCTTGCTTGGTTTCAGACTTGTAGCTTCTGGAACTATGAGGTAATATACTTCTGTTGGTTTTAAGTTACCCAGTTTGTAGGTATTTGTTACACCAGCCCTAGACAAAAAAATATAGGTGGCAAGAAATGTTATGAAGAAAATTAAAGTAGAGGGGGAATAGTGAGTGCTGGGGGTGGGGGGAGGGTTCCAATTTTAGATAAAATGGTGAGAGATGACTTTTCTGAGAAGATAACATTTGAGCAAAGACCTTGAAGAGGAAGGGGGAGAGGATGCAAATAGCTGGGAAGAACTTTGCAGGAAGAGTGAGCAGTGGGTACTAAGGTCCTGCGGGAGGAGCATGCCTGAAATGTTCTAGAAACTCTAGAAGTTCAAAGTGGTGAATGAGTGAGGGAGAGTAGTAGGAGACAGAACCACAGAGGTGCTGATGGAGACCATTCATGTGAGGCCCTGCACATAACTGAAAAGTTCTCAGGTTTTAGGTTCAGTGAAAGAATCTGGCAGTTATAATGTGTCTCCTATTTTAAAAGGATTGCTCTTGAGAGTGATAAATTACCTATTGGGCACAAGTTACATATACTATGTGGGTGATGGTTACACTAAAGGTCCAGACTTCGCCACGATGCAATATAGCTATGAAACAAAAATGTTACACTTGAACCCTCCCAAATCTATAAAAATAAAAACATTTAAAATAAATAAAATGATTGCTCTGGCCACTAGATTTAGGATTGTCTTTAGGGGGTTGGGGTGGTGATGCAAGCTCTGAAACAAAAGTCAGAATAGTTATTATTATCACCCTGAAAGACATAATGGTGGAAATTTTGAGAAGGGTATGGTAGAAGTCATATTCTGTGCATACTTTTAAAGTTCAATGCTCAGGACTTATTAATGGATTGAGCATAGCGGAAGGAAGTAGATGAAGATTTCTAGAAGACATCCTAGAAAATCTTAGAAAACTCTAGAAAATATAGATACAAAGAGTGGTTGATGTGTCTCACTTTCTCATCTCCCAGCCCCTATCCCCTGCTTTAGCCTATGTATACATTAGTTCTTAGATGCTTGGAAACATGCAATTTTCAGAATTGAAGAAAATTCTGCAGGATATGAAACCATCATAGATGATGATCAGCAATGGAATGGAATCTGTTAGTGCCCTGTGTATTGATTTCTGAGAAACATTGTGCCGCTTCATTTGAACTCCGGTCATTGTTGTCTTTCTTTCTAGATCAGTAGATCTTGACCTTGTCTGCATCTTAGAATCACCTGAGGAGTTTTAAATAATCCTTGTCCCAGCTGATCCCCACACCAATGACTTCCCAAATTTTGAAAGTTACACTTAGATTTTTTCCTAATGTTTCCAGCAACTGTCCTTCATTTTCTGTTTGTCTTTATCCCCTAAACCAGTGATATTCTACAGAAGCAATTCTTTCTTCCCCAACCCCCGTCAGGCTTTCTGGCAATGTCTGGAGACATGTTTTTGCTGAATAACCCAACTAGTATGTGTTGTGTATAGGTCATGGATGCTGCTCAATATCCTACAATACACAACACAGCCCCCACCATAGAGAATGATCCAACCCTCAGATGCTGAGATTGAGAAACCCTATCCCAAATCCAGGAAATTTTATTATGCATCCATGGGTTTACTAGTAATTACCAGACATTTTTAAATGTCTTTTTTTGCCGCTTTTGAATGCAGTTGACAAATTGAAGGTCATGTGGGAAGACAAGGAGGAAGTAGAGAAGAGAGAGTTAAAGAGTAGAAACAGCTGCATTGAATCAAGGTCTCCCACATCCCTAAGTGCCTCTAGCAGGGAGTCAGGAGGACAATTAGCAGTTTTTGAGAGCAATGAGAACAACTATTTGCATGTTCTTTTCCTTCCTGAATTGTGTTTGTGAGAGCCAAGTTAATTATTTGATAGACACATCGACCTGCCAGGTGTTGAAGTTTAACACCAATGTCTATTTCTTCAAGGTTTTGAAAACCGTACATAATCACCAAAGGGTCTGCTCTTTGCTGAAATTGTGCACATGGACAATGGGGACAATCCACTTTCAACCATCACATTGCATCTCTTGGGAAGCCACAGTGACCTTGAGTGGAGCCAAAGACAACGTCTTGACATAAGTTTGCTTTTCTAACTATCCACTTCCTGAGTTTGTGTCTGTCTGTGGGGACTTATTTTTTAGACTTGCCCCAATAGGTTATCAACTGACAGTGATTTTGCCCCCTCTGGGAACCCTTAGCCGTTCTGGAGACATTTTTGGCTGACACAACTGGTAATGGAGATGGTGACATTTGCCACCCTGACATGGTGGCAGTGGTCAGGGATGCTGTTCAACATACTACCATGCACAGGAGGGCCCCCCACAATAAAGAATGATCCAGATCAAAATGTCAGTAGTGTCAGGGTTGAGAAGCCCTAGAAAGAGAACATGGATAAAGAAAAAGATGAACCGCCTTACAAATAATCTCTACTGTGTGGTTTAGTTAGATATACTGATGTGTCTCTTTTCTTCTCTAAATACTTTAAAATCATAATCTTCAAAGGGAATTTTACCATAAAATGTTGAGTCAGTCTCCATGTACCAAGATGGCAATAAACATAATCTCAATAAAAGATACTATACTAGCCGGGTTTGGTGGCTCAGCCTATAATCCCAGCACTTTGGGAGACTGAGGTGAGTGGATTGCTTGAGCCCACAGGTTCGAGACCCGCCTGGGCTAAAACTTGGTGAGACCTCATCTCTACAATAAATAAAAAATCACACCAGGCGTGGTAGCACGCACCTATAGTTCCAGCTACTTGGAAGGCTGAGGTGGAAGGATCGCCAGAGCCCACAGATCGAGGCTGCAGTGGCCGGAAGCGGCCACTGCATTCCACTCTGGGTGACAGAGTGAGACTCCAACTCAAAAAAAAAAAGATACTATACTAAATAATAAATATAGCAATTAACAGTAAAGAAGACAATATTATCAAGGGTTATGCTGGCCAAAACAATTCCAGAAAACAAGCACAATGTTTAATAGTCAGCAGCTACTGTGACACCCCTTGACCCATTTCCACATCCATTTGACAGTCCTGTGCAAAAACACACAACATAATGGCAATATAGAAGTCTGCGTTAACACTCCATATAGAGGAGGAGTTGAATGGAGCAATACACACAAATCTGATTGTACTTGAGTGAAATTAAAGCTGTCCCATGCAGCTGCACACTAACCAACTTCTCTCTGGCATTGAAACTTCATTTCCCCTCACTGCTCATTAAAGAGACTTCACGGAGTAAAGAAACCCCCTTTCTTTATATCTCAGGTCTTCTGTCTGTGGAATTTATGCAGGAAACTATGATTCCATTTCATGACAGTCTCATTTTAGCTTTCATGACACATGACAGTCTCATTCACTTTCTTTAAGGTAAATTGTTTAGTAGTCTTGGTCTCTGCACTGTGACTATCACCAACGATGGAAATGAATCAAGGTACCAAGAGAAGGCTTGGGGTAAGCAAAATAGTAGGTCACTTCATAGAAACTCACTATTAGGCAATTTTCAAGACTCATGCTGCCTCTAAATAGAAGTGGGATATAGGTTCCTCTTTCTGAAAGTGACCAGTGAGTTTTTTCTAGATCTGTTGTACAGCAGTATTCTGGTTGTCACATGCTCTTTCTTTAATAATTCCTAGGGCTGGAATTGAATAGTAACTTCACAACTGTAAGACTTCTTTACCTTTACTATCAAAAAGAAAAAAAAAGGACTGGTTACCATGATAGTTTACTTTTTTTTTTTTTGAGTTGGAGTCTCACTCTGTCGCCCAGAGTGGAGTGCAGTGGCCGCTCCCGGCCACCGCAGCCTTGACCTGCTGGGCTCCGGCGATCCTTCCGCCTCAGCCTTCCAATCAGCCGGAATTAAAGGTGCGCGCTCCCACGCCTGGCTAATTTTTTGGTTTATTGTAGAGATGAGGTCTCGCCAAGTTGCCCAGGCGGGTCTCGAACACGCAGGCTCAGGCAATCCACTCACCTCAGCCTCCCAAAGCATGGGATTACAGGTTGAGCCACGGAGCCCCGCCTAGCTCAACTCTTAAAGTTTACCAGGAAGAGAAGGTAAAGAATTGTGGGATCTTAAAATAGGTTACTTTTGCTGCATATGGTACCCTAGATTTCTTTGCTTACGAACCTGGAATACACAGCTGTAGTCATTGTATAGTTAAGAGTGGCATACCCTTTTTTTAGAATGGAGCAAACAACAACACAAGACAAGATTTAAATTAAGCCAGTTTGTTACTGCTTCATATATGTTATACTTTAGAAGCAGTCTGGGCAACATATCAAGATATCAAGCAGTCTGGGCAACATATCTGTTTCTACAAAATGTTTTTAAAAAATTAAAAATTAGCTGGATGTGGTGGTACACCTGTAATGCCAGCTACTCAGGAAGTCAAGGTGGCAGAATTGCTTGAGCCCAGGACCTCAAGACCAGCCTAGGCAACACAGGGAGACCCCCTATTTTTACAAAAAATAAAAATAAATGGCCAGGTTTAATGGCATGCATCTATAATCCCAGCTACTCGGGAGGCTGAGGCTGGAGGCTGAGGCAGGTGGATTGCTTGAGCCCAGGAGTTCGAGGCTGTAGTGAGCTCTGACTATGCCACTGCGCTCCAGTTGGGCAACAGAGCAAGACTCTATCTCTAAAGATCAAAAAAGATAAATAAAAGAAAGATAGAACCAGAATGTAACATAGCAAGCTACTTCCTTTCACCAAATAGCTAAGCTTCCTCATATCTTCCAATGCCCTCTGGTCAAAAAACAAAAAAAAAATAAACCAACAGTTGAACATGTTGAGTTTATTACTAGTTACAAGAAGAAAAACTACACTTCAAGGGAAACTTTAAAAGGATTTATTGTAGGATTTAGACTTTGGTTGAGTGATTTGGGGAAGGACTCAGGAACAAGAGTTCATTCTGAATTGGGTGCTCGCAGAAAGCTGGGACACTTTTATGATTGGCTATCTCAAGAAAGCAGATCTGTAGGGCAGGTAAATCAAAGCAAAGCTAATGCTGTAATTGGTAAAGATGTGGAAGTCACTCCTTGATCCTAAGAAAGTGCTTTCTATTTTTTGACTTGGACAAGGCTCCTGTTTTACATGTGCTCAGATATGATTATAGCAGGGTTTTATTTTGGCCTTGATCCATCATGAACAGCGTCGATGCTGATGTTCTGTGAAATTGTTCGGGTTCAATGGAAGAGCACCCAACTTGTGTCACAGACCAACTCCTGGTTGGCTGAGTGTCTGGTTGTCTGTGACTGTTTTGCTTTTCCATGACTATATTTAGCTCATGCAATCAGCTCATGTTTGGGCAGGGAGGTTAATTATACTTGATCCAAAAGCTTGAGCAACTTTTCCAGAAAAAAGTCACTTGGGGCAGCTTTTAGAAGGGAAAAGGTAGAGCACAGATACATTGAGGCATTATGAGCAGGCTAACATACCAGTTTTGTTGGTTGAGATGGTCACATACATGTTATAATGATCCTTAGGTCTTATTTAGCATGCAGTCAGACATCTTTACTTTTTTCACAATGACTATATTATTTTGCTCCCGAGTTCTTTTGTCTGTAAAGTCCCCTAGGCTAAGAAACATGAGGACACCCAATTCACATGTAAAACTCCAGGTTTTTTTTTTTTTTTTTTTTGAGCACCAGCTGCGTATTGTCAACTATCTAATGGACACATTATCTACACATTATCAACTATCTAACAAGCAAGTGGCTTTCAGGCATGTCAAACTCTACATGTTAAAACCCAAAGAACTATCTGCCTTTTGCTGCTCCACATTTTACCATATGTTGATATGCAGAATGGTTTAGAAATGGTCTATTTGAAACCTGATACCCTCCCAACATTAGTTAACAAGAATGAACAAACAACAAAAAGCAGCCAAGAAGAATAAAATGTATCTTCCAATTCTATGTAGTAGACCTGTTAATTAAAAATAACCTGAGGTAAAAAATCATCCCCACCACTGTCACATACCTGGAGTTCAGGAATAATACCAACATGACTTGAGTATCTTTGAGATAGCAGTGCTTTATGTTAGGGCGTCACTCTGGATCAGGATTGCTCAGGCTTTAGGGCTGGGAGGAGGGTGGAGATCAGGCACTATGTAAACAAAAATGCTGTGCCAATCACTGTCATCTCACTCTTTCCCTTAGTAAAACTTAGTTCTTCTACAGTTCTCCAAGCGGATCCCTCCAACTTCTACTATCTTCCTGGACCCTGTGTATGATACCACATTTAGCCCTCTAGGACCATCTTTATGGCTATTACTTTGGAAGTAATGAACAGTTTCTAATAGTATTATTAGTATTATTTCCTTCTAAAACTGGGTCAGAGAAGTTGGGTTTGTAGGCTGGGATAGGTGGCCGGAAGAGCATAGAAGGAGAAAAATATTAATTCATCATTAACTCAACCTGTTGCTTAGGCTGATAAATTATTCATAGTTAGGCATTACAAGATTTTTGTAGGCAGGTTATGCTGACCATATTGCAATTCTTTTTCTTTCTTTCTTTCTTTTCTTTTTTTTGAGTTGGAGTCTCACTCTGTTGCCCAGACTGGAGTGCAGTGGCTGCTCCCGGCCCCCACAGCCTCGAACTGCTGGGCTCCGGCGACCCTTCCACCTCAGTCTCCCAAGTGGCCGGAACTACAAGCGCACGCTACCACACCCGGCTAATTTTTGATTCATTGTAGAGACGAGGTCTCACTAAGTTGCCCGTGTGGGTCTTGAACCTGTGGGCTCAGGCAATCCACTCTCCTCGGCCTCCCAAAATGATGGGATTACAGGCTGAGCCATCGAACCTGACTGCAATTATTTCAATTGTTGTACATTATGAATAAAGACACACTCTATGTCTCAAGTTATGTTAAACCAGAAGCAGCCTCTGAAACAAGATTTTTTTTTTGGAATCCAAGTCTCACTCTGTCTCCAGACTGGAGTGCAGTGGCAGGCTTCCGGCCACCGCAGCCTTGCCCTGCTGGGTTCTGGCAACCCTTCTGCCTCAGCCTTCCAAGTAGCTGGAACTACAGGCGTGCGCTACCAGGCCCGGCTGATTTTTTTGTTTGTTTTTTGATTTATTGTAGAGACGAGGTCTCAACAAGTTGCCTGGGTGGGTCTCGAACCTGCGGATTGAGGCAATCCACTCGCCTCTGCCTCCCAAAATGCTGGAATTACAGGCTGAGCCACCGAGCTCAGCGAGACAAGATTTTAAGTGCAAATAGTTTACTGTACTCAAGAGGACCAGAGAAGGAATAGGGAGTGCGGAAGGAAAACGGTAAATGGGGAATTATCAGAGTGGTAATTCCTGTGGACAATAAGGAATCAGTATCATTTGGAGCTTGGGGAGACAACTTAGAACACACTTCAGAATTATCCCACCCGATGGGTGAGGAATCTAGGGTATTTATTCAACTACTGCACATTTGTCATTGTTGGAGTGATGCTTCTAAGGTCAATAACTGTCTAGTACTTTTGAGTTGTTCTTTCCTTGGTCCAGGTGTAGTCCCACAGCAGGAAAATGACCCTCAGGCAAAGAGTTACAATATTAGCGGTAAGTAACCTTTGACATGCACAAGTGAGTGCAAAGACAAAATGAATGGATCATTGAGTGCATCTGCTACAATATTCGTCTATTCAGGCTAAAATGACTACTGTCCTTCTTCAAGCTAGACTGATCAGACAGCATTCAAGACAGTCTAGATACTTGCCAAATGATGGTTCTATATGCTGATATATTAAATTATTCTAGGGCTATTCCATACTGTTTTTCTCACTAGTTCTTTCTTTCCACACATTGTCTTCTGCCGTCACTGCCCAGAAGCCAACTCTTTTTCCGTAACTGAGATTACTATAACAGCTTCCTAATTCCACTTAGCTTTTTCTACTCAGTACTTCATTCACATAACCACCAAATCAAGATTTCTAAAATGCACATTTTCAAAAATATACTTATTTCCCTGCTGAGACACTTTCTTTTTTTTTGAGTTGGAGTCTCACTCTGTCACTCAGACTGGAGTGCAGTGGCCGCTCCCGGCCACCGCAGCCTCGACTTGCTGGGCTCCGGCGATCCTTCCGCTCAGCCTTCCAAGTATCTGGAACTATAGGCACGCGCAACCATGCCCGGCTAATTTTTTGATTTATTGTAGAGATGAGGTCTCGCCAAGTTGCCCAGGTGGGTCACGAATCCGCGGGCTCAGGCTATCCACTCACCTCAGCCTCCCAAAGGCACGGGATTACAGGCTGAGCCACGGAGCCCGGCTGAGACACTTTCAATGACATCTGATTGATATATAATGAAATCCAAATCCTTGGAATGACCTGGAAGGCCCTCCATTTTCCAAATCCTGCCTTCCCATTCTCAGGTATGTCTCTAATGGTCTAGCTGAAGGGGCAGAAAGCTTTTTCTGCAAAGAATCAGATAAGAACTATTTTAGGCTTAGCAGATCAAATAGGTCTCTACCATTATAACTGCAGTTGTAGCAAGAACGTACCCATTGCCCTAACAAATAGTTCATAAACCACGGATGTGACTGTGTCACAGTAAAACTTCACTTATGGATACTGAAATCTGCTTTGTATATAATTTTTGTGTGTCACAAAATATTATTCTTCTTTTGAAGTTTTTTAACCATTAAAAAAATATGATCCGGGCTCGGTGGCTCAACCTGTCATCCCACGCCTTTGGGAGGCTGAGGTGAGTGGATTGCCTGAGCCCGTGGGTTCGAGACCTGCCTGGGCAGCGAGACCTCATCTCTACAACAAATCAAAAAAAAAAAAAAAAATCAGCCAGGCGTGATAGCACACGCCTGTAATTTCGGTTACTTGGAAGGTTAAGGCGGAAGGATGGCAGGAGCCCAGCAGGTCGAGGTTGCGGTGGCCGGGAGCGGTCACTGCACTCCAGTCTGGGTGACAGAGTGAGACTCTAACTAAAAAAAAAAAAAAAAAAAATGAAAACTCTTCTTAGCTCTATGACCCATAATTTAATAACCCTTTATCTAGCCATCCCAAATGACATTAACTTCCTTCCTCAGGATGCCATGCCTTTGAACTTGCTGGACCCTAGACAGACATAGCTTTTCCAAACTCATCCACCAGAAGGGCTTCTTATTCTTCAAGAATCAACTCAGTCACTGCATCAGATCTACATAGCTCTGAAGTATCTTTAAAAAAAAAAAAAAACAGGGTTAAGCTACAATGCTCTCAACTGTACAATAAATAGAGTACATTGATTTTAGACAAGAAATTCAATGCTAAACTTGAATATTTGCAAGCTGAAAGGACAGACAAACCCTTATCCTCTTTTATTGACTCAAACATGACTACCCAGAACTTTTCCATAGAGAGGGGCAAGACATATGGGTCGCAAAGTCCCTGGGGCTGCAGCTTCAGAATTTACAGGGCCAACATGATAGAGTGTTTCCTCTTAGACTTCCTTGTGACTAGGTGTTCTGCCAACCCAGTGCTAAAGATGACTATTGAAGTCATCTCCGGCTCTGACTTCGCTCAGCCCTCTCGAATCAGAATCAACTGTTATGCTTGTCAACATGAAGAACTCTCTGCTGGCACCGCCCTTGAGGAATTTATCTTATTTTCCTTTGCGCCAAACACTTATATTTCCATCTCCCCTTTCAGACTTTAAGGGGCTAGAGGCTGGGAACTATATTTTATTTGTCATTCTTTAGCAGAGTACCTTAGTCAATACATACTTTCAAAATAAGGTATGAATGAATAAATACATGAATTAATGATACTCAGCAGGGGGTATTATGCTCCCCTCTTGGATTCAGTGAGTGGGTAGTATCTGTGCTTGAATTTGGCCTTTTCATTCATGAGCTGAGAAGTGCATTACCCATATATTTTCAACTTTATTCTCAAAAGGTGCAGTGCTATACTATGACTCATCTTGACCTTTTCAGGTATGTACATATGCATGAGACCCTTGTCAATATTTAAATACTCTTTCAATTAGGATAGACATTACTCCATTGTTGTCCAATTAACTACATGCATCATTTCAGAGAATTTTCCAATTAGTAATGAGTATGTTGGTCATTGGTTAATGTTAATTAAACAGCCATAATCATTTTTGAAAATATAGGAAATACTATCCTATATCGCTTTAGAAAGGTATATTTAAATATCATTTTAATCTTTGAGGTACTTATTAAAATGCCTCAGTGGGAATAATTTTATGGGATCATAATACTCAGTAAAAATCCTAACTGTTCTCTGACTTATTATTAAAATTCAAAATTGCAAAGCGCCATATACCAAATGATGTATTGTACATAATGACTCTCTTATTTAATTTTTCTAATCTCTATTTTTTATCCTCTAGGGTTTTTTTCTCAGTAATTGTCCAGAGCTTTAAATAAAAGAATAGTAGTGATTGAATCTTCATGCGTCTTTATTTTTAGACTCACATCTTGAAGTCTGCAGAACTAGCAGCAGAAAGCCTAAGAGAAAAATTTGTGTGAAGATGGTCTATGAAAATCATTCTACGATATTACATATCCTTCAGTTCACGATACTGAAAAGGAATGGAAAAATCTTGCAGGAAAAAATAAGTCTCTCTTCTCTGTTTTATAGCAGAATTGTCTTTCTACATTAAGATTTACTTATTTGACACCTGGGGACCTCATCAGGAATAGAATGCAGGCATCCATAAACCCTGTTATCTTCTTTGCAGAATAAAGATGCAGTTCATGGATCATGATCTGGTAGAAATTGTGCAAGTGTGTGTTGAATCAGTGAGCCCAAATCACCACACCCATACCTGATCCATTTTTAGTTGTCACTGTGAAACACAGAACTCTCAGCCTCCAGATCTGAATAATTGGTGGGGTTCCTGCAAGATTCTTTTATATGCAGCCATAAAGATTTCATAAAAATTCTTATTGCAGAATTGTGAACATATTATTGTTGATGAAATCATTCCTCCCATCAAAATCAGTCATATTCAATGTACTCATTTCTCAGATGCAGTGCAGGCAGCATTGTGGTAAACATCATTGAACAGACTCATTGTTCAGTGTTTCTTTTTTTTTTTTTTGAGTTGGAGTCTCACTCTGTTGCCCAGACTGGAGTGCAGTGACACGCTCCCGGCCACTGCAGCCTCGACCTGCTGGGTTCCGGCGATCCTTCCGCCTCAGCCTTCCAAGTAGTTGGCACTACAGACGCGCGCTACCACGCCCGGTTCATTTTTTGATTTATTGTAGAGATGAGGTCTTGCTGCCCAGGCGGCTCTCGAACCCGCGGGCTCAGGGAATCCACTCACCTCAGCCTGCCGAAGGCGCGGGATTACAGGCTGAGCCACGGAGCCCGGCTTCTTTTTTGTTGTTGTTGTTGAGTTGGAGTCTCACTCTGCCACCTAGACTGGAGTGCAGTGGCTGCTCCTGGCCACCGCAGCCTCGACCTGCTGGGCTCCTGCGATCCTTCCACCTCACCCTTCCAAGCAGCTGGAACTACAGGTGCGTGCTACCACACCCAGCTAATTTTTGATTTATTGTAGAGATGAAGTCTCACCAAGTTACTCAGGCAGATCTTGAACCCTCGGGCTCAGGCAATCCACTCACCTCGGCCTCCCAAAGTGCTGGGATTACAGGCTGAGCCACCAAGCCCGGCTGTGCTCAGTGTTTCTAAAACTCTGAAGCTGACTTTACCATCAAACCTTAAATAAATGCAAACATTCTAGGAGAGCATGTTGTTTGAACAACTAAGGTTCAGTTTAAATTTTTAACTCCTTTAAAAATTAAAAGCAATTCTTTTGAAAATAAACATTTAAAAAATCCCTTTTTGGTCTTAATATATTCACAAAGACCATGAAAGAATGCAACCTAAAAGAGGTTATTAAGGTTGTGTTTAGAAGGTGTTAATGAAAATATGCCAAACTCTGTAAAATATTTTAAGATAGTTTGTTTTGAACCAAATGTGAGGACCAAGGCCCAGGAACACTTATTCTCGGGGGGTTCTGAGAACATGTGTCCATCATGGTTAAATGGTGGCTTGGTTATACACATTTTAGGAAGCCAGAAGGTACAAGAAACCATGAATTAATATATGTGGGATTTTCATTGGTTTGGTCCAGGAAGGAGGGACAATTCCAAGCGAAGGGGAATTAAATACTTCTTGAATGTTAATGTGCAGTTCCTATCTAAGGAATTTTTTAAAACAGTACAGGAGATGTTTTGTTGAGAAAAGAGAGTGAAACACCCCAGGTTTGTTGATATGTAGATGTGGCAGACTTCAGAGAAAATAAATGAGTGTCTTACAAGGTTCCCAGAGTTTGGGAGTTCCCAAGAGATGGCTTTGCAGGACCATAAAATACTTTGAGTTTCTTCTTTATTTGATGTGTGATGTTATGCCAGAGTCAGGCTGGAAAACAAACTTTGGTATATAGGGTCACAGGGGTATAAAATCCTGTCTGTTGAGTCCTTATCAGGTATGACTCCTCAAGCCTTTTAGTTAATATTTTGGGTAAGAGAAATAAAAGGTCAGCTTTAGTCCTCAAAGATCATTGGTGTGTGACATTGAAGATATGTATTTTTGAAGAGTAATGAATTTTGAAAGGAGAATAAGCAGGCAGTGAAAAAGTTGTGACTTTTCAACTGTGTAGACAATTTTGTGAATGTTTGCCCAGCAATGTATATGCTAAAATTGGAATCATACTGATGGATGACTTTTGGCAAGTATGTTGAGAAGCATAGAGAGCTAATTCATCTGTAGATGGACCATTCTGGTTTGTGATAAAGAAGAGAAAGGAGATGACAGATGAGGACCATCATGTGGATGAGATAGAATTTACAGAGCAGATAGAAAGATTCTTATCTCTGGTCCTACATTCCCCAGAGATTACAAGAAAGAAAGAATGCAGGTATAGATCATTTTACAGGAGATGCAAAAAAACAAGGAAGGTTATTCCTGATAATGTCTATTTCCTCTGTGCATTAAAAAGAAAGATTGTGTTGAAAGTGAGGGGATGAAGCAGAGGACTTGAGAAGAATTGGTAAAAGCCATCTTGAGAAACGAGAGAGGGGGCTTATCAGGTAGCACCATCAGAATTGTGCACAACACCAGTTAATTTTGGTTCTCTGAGAGCAGTAAGGACATGAATTTTCACTATGTGGATGTGCCTAGTGATAGTAACAGAGGGGATATGTAATTCTATTGATCTCGGATTAGGGATTGGTGGGACTGAGCTGGTTTGATGAAAAAAGAAGAGGGCAAATGTGGTGGTTATAGTGGCTACATTGTAATGGTCTGAATAAGAGAGTACAATAATTGAAGTTGCATTGCTGGGTGGATAGAAGATTCTATAGAGAGAAAGAATTATGCCTACCTAGGTCAGGGCAGACACTTAACAAATGATTGGCGATGGAGGATCCTGAAGTGAACCTTGGCATGATGAGTTTCACACAGCTGCTGAATGTTAGGTGCAAGTTAAATATTTTGTGTCCATGATGCCTCTGCCTGAGATATGGGAAATGGTCATTTTTATATGATATTTTTGCAACCACAGATCTCATTTTTCCCAACAAGCCACTTAAAAATCAATCTCCTGCATCCTGAAGAATGAACATATTGAGTTGCTATCATCCCCTCTTACACTGGTGCCCTATCACAAGACCATGAAAATCACCCATAAAATCTGGCCATGGACCACAAACATTGAGTGTATTAATGTTTTTTGTCCTCCTTTTCCTTCCAGCAACGATTTTTGCCCCAGGGCATGAGATTTGATTATGAAATGGCTATTGACTAACAGCACCAAAAGATGACAGAAACCGGAGTCCAGTATAAAATAAGCGAAGTTAAATGGAACATATTCGGGGAGATGAGAATATGCCAAGGGGATGGATGGTGTACTTATTGAACGTTTGCTATTCAGTTTCTTACATTAAGAGACCCGACACAGTCAAGGCTACATCCAAGGAATTATTACAGGTGTCGTTTCAGAGTGCAGAGCCATTCATGTTCAAAAGTCTGGGTCCAAGTTTCAAAAATGCAAAATCTGTTAAGGATGGTTTCATCAGATTAATTGCTGTCGCAACAACTGTAATCCACTGGGGACTTGAGTCCCTCCCTGCCACTTGCCCTCAGCACTTGGGCATTTTGCTTTTCCTACATTGATTTGTACTTTGGTGACTGGTACCTTTGGAAATGGTGCTATGGCTGAATTGTGTGTCTGTGTGCATACACACACTACTCTTCAACAAAGACAGTAAACACTTGACAACCATTCACTGTTTTCCATACATACACCCACACTGCTTAATAAATTTCTCATGTTTGGTCCTCAGTGTATACTGCTGACTGGCTGCCTTCAGGCTGATGGAGTTTTCTTGTTTTGTTTTGTTTTTTGAGTTGGAGTCTCACTCTGTTGCCCAGACTGGAGTGCAGTGACCACTCCCGGCCACCGCAGCCTCAACCTGTTGGGCTCCGGCGATCCTTTCCCCCTCAGCCTTCCGCCCGGCTGATTTTTTGATTTATTGTAGAGATGAGGTCTCACCAAGTTGCCCAGGCAGGTCTCAAACCCACGGGCTCAGGCAATCCACTCACCTCAGCCTCCCAAGGTGCGGGATTACAGGCTGAGCCACCGAGCCCGGCTTGATGGAGTTTTCTATTGGAAACCTTGACTCCTGGTACCTTTGCTGAAAATGGTGGGAGGTTTGCATTTTCCTCAAAGAAACAATTAAATTTAAAATGTCAAGGAAATAATTTGAGAGCTTAATTCTATCTATAAGATGTGCTATAGACTTCACAAAAACCACTTGTTTCCATAAATGGTACTTTGGTAATTAGCCTAGTAACTGCTTCAACGGAAAGACCTAAAGGTGACAGGGAGACAATTTCTCAACATTGGGCACAGTCAGCAATACCCAGGAAATTTCTTGTATGGCAACACAATTGCAGTCATGCCATGATGGTTTGAAGACTTCAAAGGATTTCTATGTCCTTCATATATTGAAAGAAAAAGAAAAAAATCAGGAGTCATTTCTGATATTCTTCATCATTGTTATAAGTGGATTTTCTTACATAACTTGCTTGGCAAATACCTCTGCAAAATCCCTGGTTTCCAACAAAAAAAAAAAAAATCAAAGTAGTTAGAAATGAAGGGACATTTTGGTCTCAAGTCATGTTTTCATAATTACCTTCTCCAGCTCTATGTTCTATGAATTTATTTAGTAAACAGCCTGCACATCAATACTTGAGCAATGAAAACATTGAATATTTCCTTTGAAAAGGAAAAGAAAAAGTAAGAAAATAGCATGTGACCAAAATTCTATCAGGTAAAAATCTCTTGGAAGGGGCTTTGAGATAATTTTTCAGGATATAAGAGCAACCTTTCATCTCACTTTAAGAGACATCAGAAATATAAAAGTCATTATCAGCCATGCTTAGGTGAGTATTTCTTTTCACTTCTCACCTCAGAAATCCCCATATTTGTATGAATGATATTTTAAGTGCAAAAACCTATAAATTATGCAAGATATTTTTACAGCAGGAGAAATTTAGCTGAGCACTTAAGCAGAAGAATGATTGGTGTTTTTGCAGCCTCACTGGAGGTTTGAGAAATAAGAATTATGACCGAGTATCAACTGTGTATCTTATAGCCTCTCTCTCTCAGTCCTGAATCTTCTCTAGGTACGTTGCTCTATCTCTCCCATCAGAACTCCCAGTGGGATGATCTATATTTTATCTTACCATTTCCTCATCTTTCCTTCTTTGGTCCCTGGCATGCAGGTGTTTCTTTATTCCTCTACTCAAATCATTTTTTTTCTTTTTTTTTTTTTTTTTTTTTTTGAGTCAAAGTCTCACTCTGTCGCCCAGACTGGAGTGCAGTGGCCGCTCCCAGTCACCGCAGCCTCGACCTGCTGAACTCCGGCGATCCTTCCGCCTCGGCCTTCCAAGTAGCTGGAACTACAGGCGCGCGCTGCCACGCCTGGCTAATTTTTGATGTATTGTGGAGATGAGGTCTCGCCAAGTTGCCCAGGCGGGTCTCGAATCCGCGAGCTCAGGCAGTCCACTCACCTCAGCCTCCCAAAGTGCTGGGATTACAAGCTGAGCCACAGAGCCAAGCCTCAAATCATTTTCTCAAGGGACTGCCCACCAGCTGCATCCAGGAGATGCTTGTAAATTTTCATCCATTCTGACCTCTCTTGGAGGCATTTAAACCCCATACCAATTCAAATTTTCTCTCCTTTTACCGCTGACAGCATTTTCTTCCTGGCTTCCTGCTCTTAATTGGATTGCTTCTTCTTGGTCTTCATCTGTCCCATCAGCCCACCTTTTTTTGATCAGCTAGTAGATGGCATCCCCAAAGGTTCTGAGTTCGACTCCACATACCTGGCCATTACTGAATTTTCATACAACAACTCACTGCACAGATCGAATGCCATATGGAGGAGGCGAGCTTTCACCCAAAGGTGATGACTGTGAAAAGGTGGCATTATCAGGTCTGCTTTTTAGAAAAAACCACCCCATTCTCAGGGTGGAGGACTTATTAAAAACTGGGAGACAATGGAAACAGAGCAATATGAAGAATATTTTCCTTAATACGAGTGAAGTGACGGTGGAGCTAAGGTCATAGCAGTACACAAAGGACTTTGTAAAATTGAGTGACATTAGTAAGCAAAATCAATAGGCCCTCTAAGGCATGGATATAGGAGACTAAAAAGAGGGAAGGATCAGGATGCTTTCTGGCTTCTAGCTGCAGTGCCAGGTTGATGATGGTGCCATTTACTGAGATAGGAAACTGAAGGAGAATCTAGGAAGAAGAGGGAGAAGATACCAAGGTGATTTAATTGCATAGTTTGTAACTTAATACAGGGTCCATGCATTTTATTTTTTCATCTGTATATGAGTATCTCTTGAATATGTACATAAAAGCTTAAATATGTGTAATTAATTGAATATGTATGTATGTATATAGACATAATTTGTATATGTAAAATTTGTAACATGTAAATAGTTATATGTAAATTGGTTGAATTGGTTTATATATTGTAACATATATAACTCGTGTCATGCACTATAAATGATATCGTTGTATATTTATCATATGACTCACAAACTATATTATAAAACACTAGCAATTATAATATTAGAATTGTATAAATAAACTTATATTATATAAAATATTCTATATTTGTAATATACTTATATAGCTTTTTACTTAATTTAATGGATTATATATTATAGCTGCATAAGTTATATACATTTGATCCTCATTATTTGAAAATTCTATATTTGCCACTTTGCCTATTCCCTGAAATTTACTTGTAACCCCTGCATTGGTATCTGTGGTGTGTTCACTGTCATTTACAGATATGTACAGTGTAGGAAAAAATTTGAGTCACCTGATGTACACATTCTCAGATGAGGTTGAACAAGGTCATACTCTGCCTTGGTTCAGTTTATACTATAAACAAGTGTTCTTTTAGCAGTCAATTTGATATCATGTTTTTTGCATGCTTGTGCTTTTTCTTGGTGATTTTGCTGCTTAAAATGGCCCCCAAGCTCAGTGTTGGAATGCTATCTTGTGTCCCTAAGCACAAGAAGGCTATGATATGCTTTATGGAAAAAACATGTGTGTTAGAGAAGCTCCATTCAGGTGTGAGTTATATTGCTGTTGGTCATGAGTTCAATGTGAATGAATCGACAACGTGTATGAAATAAGGTGTCTTTACACAGAAACACACATACAGCAAGGTCATGTATTGATCAGCTGACAAAAATGTAACCAAGGAGTTCACAAGACCCTAACCAATGGTTCAATAATCACTGATTCCATGTTTTTGGTGACTTTATAAAATATTCTGTAATTGCCATGAACAATGAGAATTTATATATATATATAAATTAATTTAACCAATAATTATTGAATGCCTATATTTTAAACACTTTGCCAGGTACCAGGGAAACAAAGATTTAGAATAATAATAATAATAATTCCTTCTCTCGATGTACTCTTACTCAGAGTGATTACCTAACTTTTAAAAAAAATCTCCACGCTTCCTATTTATAGCACAGTCTCATCAATAATATCTTTCAACCCTTTCATCACATATAACTAGTCTCATCCAAAGGTTTTATTTGGATGAGAACAGATAACAGGGTGGATGATGGTAGCATTCATTGACAAATGAGTCAGAAGAACAAGATGATGGATACAGTAATGTTTTCTTGAGTGTAAAGTATATATGGGACATCTATGTAGAGAACTTCATCCCATAGCTCAGAAGAGTTAGTTAAGGCAATGTTACAAATGCTGAGTCATCAGTGCATTACAAATATGGGAGGAGTGCATTCAGTGAGAAGAAATGGGTGATGGTAACACAAGGTAGAAACATCCAAACGGAATTAAAGGAGGAAACAATGAGTTAAGACTAGAGAGAGATGACCCAGGGGATGAGCATGTTGTCATGAAAACCAAAGGGGAACAGAGTCACAGAGTAAGAAAAGGATTGTAAAGCCCCTAAAGGATTTGGCAACATGGAAGTTAATATTAACCTGAGAGAAATGAATTTCACATTAATGATAAAGTAAGACCCCAGAGGGAGGTAGACTACATATTGAGGGGGAAAAAAGAGGAGGAAAGACCTTTGGAAAACAGTCTAGTAGTTCCTTATATGTTTAAGCAGAGTTAGGTGAGCTAATTATCTGGACATTGACTTTTCCTTTATATCTGGCTTCTTTCTGCCCTTCCTCCAGGGAGCAGTCCCTAACCAAGGCTGGTCTCTTCAGGGTATACACATTCCCCGTAACATGTCATGGGGTGCAGGTAATTGAGCAGAATTGAGAACAATGTGGATGGCACTCACTGTGATTGTAACCACTGTGTGTAGCAAGTTGAATAATTAACTGACTTGACTATAAAACTGCTAGCTGTACTGTCCAACGGTGCAGATTCTTTCTTCACTGACTGGCCACCATGGGTGCCTCCTGTAAGTTCTAACAAACCAATGTCTTTCTCTGCTGGACCTCCAAGTGACTTTGGAATATGTAAAGAACTTTACATACAACCTCTCTCAGATTTGGGGTTGTCACATTACAAGTTCCCATATAACCCAGCAATTCCACTCATAGCTATATATTCAATAGAAATGAAGACATATACCCACACAAAATCACAAAAGTGAATGTTCATAACAGCACTATTCACAACAGCTAAAAAGAGAAAATAACCCAAATGTCCATCAACTGATTAATGGATAAACAAAATGTAGTTTATACATACAATGGAATACTTTTCAGTCATACAAATGAATGAATTACTAGTAAATGGGACAATAAGAATAAATCTTGATAACATCATACTAAGTGAAAGAAGTCAGATGCAAAAGCCACATACTGTATAATTCCATTTATATAAAATGTTAGAGACGGAAAGGAGATCAATGGTTGCCTAGAGTTTGGGAGGGATGTTGAACGGTGAATAACTGCTAATGGACAGAGGGTTTCTTTGGGGAATGATGAAAATATTCCGGAATTAGATAGAGAAAATGGTTGCACAACTCTGTGAGTATACTAAAAACCACTGACTTGTACATCTTAAATGATTTAATTGTATATTATGTAGTTTATATTTGTTTTTTGTTTTTTGTTTTGTTTTGTTTTTTGAGTTGGAGTCTCACTCTGTCTCCCAAACTGGAGTGCAGTGGCCGCTCCCGGCCACCACAGCCTCGACCTGCTGGGCTCCGGCGATACTTCCACCTCACCCTTACAAGTAGCTGGAACTACAGGCACGCGCTACCACACTCGGCTAATTTTTTTTATTTATTGTAGAGGTGAGGTCTCGCCAAGTTGCCCAGGCGGGTCTTGAACCCGCGGGCTCAGGCAATCCACTCACCTCAGCCTCCCAAGGCGCAGGATTACAGGCTGAGCCACTGAGCCCAGCTTAGTTTATATTTTAATAAAGCTGTTATCTTAGGAAGAGTTTGGCGAAAATGAAAATTATAATGATCAAACATGACTCTAGACGGTTGACCTGAAAAGCAGAGGAGATGTCATAGCAGTAGCTAGATGAATATATATACTAGATGAAGAAACAGGTTCTTTTCTTTTTCTCTTTCTTTCTGTTTTTGAGTCAGAGTATCACTCTGTTGCCCAGCTTGGAGTGCAGTGACACCATCATGGCTCACTGCAGCCTCGACCTCCTGGATTCAGATGATCCTTCCGCCTTAGGCCCCAAGTAGCTGGAACTACAGGCCTGTGCCACCACACTTCACTAGTGTTTTGTTTTTTTTGTAGGAACTAGTCTTGCTATGTTGTCTAGGCTAGTCTTGAACTCCTGCCTCCAAAAGTACTGGGATTATAAGTGTGAGTCACAGTGCCTGACCAAGTTCCTTTTTTTGTTTTGTTTGTTTATTTTGTTTTGTTTTATAAGTGATTTACTTACCTTTGGTTTGATTTGGTTGCTTTTATTTTAGGATGAAGTATACCTGAACATAATTATATATTCAGGAGAAGAAATTCAGAAGATATTACAAGAAATACTAAGAAAACATGATCTTAACAAAGGAGAACTATTTGTCTTAAACTACAGGAAAGAGCCAGGCTCGGTGCCTCAGCCTGTAAGCCCACACCTTTGGGAGAGTGCGGTGAGTGCACTCCAGTCTGGGCGACAGAATGAGATTCCAACTCAAAAAAAGATAAAAAATATTAAAAAATAAACTACAGGAAAAATAGTTCATCCATGATATTGAAGGGAAGAAGTTTAAGTGAGAAAATTTGTAGATTAGGACAAGGTATAGTGACAAAACACAAAAGGCCTTCATGTGATAAAGATTCCGTGTTCTCTCTGAGGTAGAGACTAGATTCTACTGAGAGAAGAGCAGAAAGTAGTTAAAGAATTTGAGAATGCTTTGAACAAAGTGACTAGGATTTAAAATCATTACTCTGAGAAACACAAAGTGGGGTCATAGATGGAAAGATGCCAACGGCATTGGGATTCATATGAGTTGAAAGCAAATTAAGTGATACAATACCAACCCCTTAGAAATACTGAACAGTTAGAGTCTAATAAGCTAGAAGCTAGGTGGCATTTTCAGCCAAGTTTCAAGAAATTTATGAAGCAGAGGAAGCAAACAAAATAAGGGTTAAGAGAATTGATAGTGCTAGAGAGAAGAAAGCTGAAATGAAAAGCTTGGGAAAGCTGGGCTCGGTGGTTCAGCCTGTAATCCTGCACTTTGGGAGGCCGAGGTAAGTGAATTGCCTGAGCCCGCGGGTTCGAGACCCGCCTGGGCAACTTGGCGAGACCTCATCTCTACAATAAATAAAAAAATTAGCCAGGCATGGTAGCGCACGCCTGTAGTTCCAGCTACTTGGAAGGCTGAGGTGGAAGGATCGCGGGAGACCAGCAGGTCGAGGCTGCTGTGGCCGGGAGCGTGCCACTATCCTCCAGTCTAGGCGACAGAGTGAGACTCCAACTCAAAAAAAAAAAAAAAAAAAAGAAAGAAAAGAAAAGCTTGGGATGAAACATGGAAAAAAAGGATGATACTTTCATGGGAGGTGGGAAGTTGAAATGAGTAGCAAGGTCGACTTAGAGGGACCCGTCAGCAACTAGATATATTGATAAAGCCCAAATGTATCAACAACAGAGATAAACTATTTTTGTTCCTGGAAGAAAACTCAAGGAGAAATAATAAGTGTGATGAATGTTTTTGCAAGAAGGACAATGGGCTATAAATTTTTTATTTTGATTTACAAATTAAAAAGTCTGAACAAGGTTATACAAGAAATGGTGTAGACCCTTACATTCAGACACATTCATTTGAATGTGAACAATAGGGAGAGATGTCATTGGGCAGGAAAATGATGGAAGTTGATTTACATGTTTATTCGTGCCGAAATAATACATTTTAGGTTTCACTAAGTGATACATTCTGAAATGTTGGGAGGCAGGTCCTCTTTTGAATGGTAAATTTGTACTATCACCTTTTCTGGGAGTTCTGGGTACCAGCATTCAACTCAATATAATCACTCTCCAATGAGATCCAGTGCCTTGAACTTTTGAAACTGTCCATACAGAATTAATAACGTCATAGAGCAAAAGCTGCAACTATGGTTAGAAATTAACAAATATGCTGCTTCTAAATTCACTTGCAATTACCTTCACGTTCTGACCCATTGGGAGTAAGGAAATCTGCCCAGAAAGACCAATCAACATATGACTGCTTGAGGAGACCAGAAGCCATTTGAAAGACAAAAAGCGGCCGGCTGGGTGTCTCAGCCTGTAATCCCAGCACTTTGGGAGGCCGAGGCCAGTGGATTGCCTGAGCCCGCGGGTTCGAGACCAACTTGGCGAGACCTCATCTCTACAATAAATCAAAAAAATTAGCTGGGCATAGTAGCGCATGTCTGTAGTTCCCGCTACTCGGAAGGATCGCCAGAGCCCAGCAGGTCGAGGTTGCAGTGGCTATGAACGTGCCACTGCACTCCAGCCTGGGCAACAGAGTGAGACTCCAACTCAAAAAAAAAAGAAAGAAAGAAAAGAAAAAGGGTCCATTAGGAAAAAGTGAGGGTGGTGGGGGTGGGAGAGAGAAAGTGCGTGAAAAGGCAATGGGTGGGGCTTTTGCCGGGAGCCTTCAGCTTGCAGCTGTTTCTCCAGGTAAGAAGGAGTCTTATCGGAGACCTATCCTAACCACCTGCTTAACCAGCTTTTTGCTTACTCCTTTCTCACCAGGAATGCCCAGTAATCATTCACTCCAGGGCCTCGACTGTCAACCTGTAGCTAATAACATCCCGAGAAGGGGGAAAACGAAACAAAGTAGGAATTACATGGGGCCACACAGGGACCCTAAAAACCAATTTGTGGCAATAATAAGCAACGTCTTAGGTAGGATTCGTATTGATTACGGGACTCCACCAGGTGCAGAAACCCTTGGTTATATAACATCCCCAATCCTGGGCAAAGACTATGCAAAAGCAGAGAGGAAACAAACAAACAAAAAAGTTAAAAAGTATAAAAACAAGACGGGCTCGGTGTCTCAGCCTGTAATCCTGCACCTTGGGAGGCTGAGGTGAGTGGATTGCCTGAGCCAGCGGGTTCGAGACTCACCTGGGCAGCGAGACCTCATCTCCACAATAAATCAAAAAATCAGCCAGGCGTGGTAGCGTATGCCTGTAATTCCAGCTACTTGGAAGGCTGAGGCAGAAGGATCGCCGAAGCCCAGCAGGTCGAGGCTGCGGTGGCCGGGAGCGGCCACTCCACTCCAGTCTGGGTGACAGAGTGAGACTCCAACTCAAAAAAAAAAAAGAAAAGAAAAGCTGAGGTGGGCTGGGGTCGGTGGCTCAGCCTGTAATCCCAGCGCTTTGGGAGGCGGAAGTGAGTGGATTGCCTGAGCCCACGGGTTCGAAACCTGCCCAGGCAACTTGGCGAGACCTCATCTCTACAATAAAATTTTTAAAAAATTAGCCGGGCATGGTAGCGCTCGTCTGTAGTTCCAGCTACTTGGAAAGCTGAGGCGGAAGGATCGCCAGAGCCCAGCAGGTCGAGGCTGCAGTGGCCGGGAGCGTGCCACTGCACTCCAGTCTGGGCGACAGAGTGAGACTCCAACTCAAAAAAAACAAAAACAAAAAAAACCTAAGTCCTCAGGAATCAGCTGACTCTGAGTCAGACAAATGATGGGTGAGATGATACCAACTCATTGCTACCTCTGTGTGATGTTTAAGAGAGGCTCCTTATCAAGACAGGCATAGGAAATGTAAGGACATGATGAAATGCAGAATCTACCCGTGTGGCATAGCCATCGGCCAGAGTGACAAAATTGTTGCAGACGTAGGGTTGGGATCACAGGCCAAGTGGCTGGTTTCAACAGAAGCATCCCACAGAGATTCTGGGTGGAGAGATGGTATCACAATTATTCCCTGGGTTGGAAAAAGGTGTTCACAGCTGCTAACCAGAGGACAGATTATGTGGATAGTCAGTCCGGCCCTTGGCTGTGAGTTCAGAATCTCTGAAAAACATATTATCTTAGATTATATTAGATTGATGCATAGATTTGTAGCATTTGTTTTTATCATGGCAACACTGTGGTGTTGGAAGTTTGTTTATCATTTGTCATTTGGAGTGGCAATGTTGTGCTTGTGAATATGCCTTGCATTTTGCAGATGGAAAGAAAGTTAGTGCGATTTACGGGCTAAAGAAGATGGAGTGTCAAGTGGAAAAAAATCCAAGCACTTCCAACATATTCTTCTGTTTGAGTTTAACAAAGGAGTAAAAGGCAGTGGAGGCAGCTCAAAACATTTGCGCCATGTATGGGGAGAATGCCATGGGGGAAGCACAGCAAGAAAATAGTTTTGTCATTTCAAAGAGGGTCACTATGACCTGAGTGATTCTCCACGTTCAGAAAGACCTCAGGCTTTGATGAAGATCATTTAAATGCTTTAAATATCCACATCAGTTAACCTGAGAACCAGTCAACCATCATGCAACATTTGCATTTCAGGTGCAAGTTAAAACGCTATGAACTTATGCCTCAACTCGATAGAAGGTAACTTTAGAAATACATACATCTTGTCATTACATTGGCACCTAAAGGAGTGCAGGGAAATTCATCCCAAAATTTGACTTTTGACCTCAAAGTCTCTCTGATCTTCTTGTCCCCACTTGGACGGAGAGTTACTTCCCCTCCCTGCTATGTCAATATCTATTGCAGAAAAGAAGACCACACCTGAGCAAACCTTCTTACAAATATAATGACTGTCTCCAAGGATCATTTAAATTCCAAAGACAACTATTTGCCAGTTCTTCTCTGTTACCCTCATTCATTCCTTTTCCCAGTCTCAGTAGAATTCCTCTTCTTCCCCCCTTCCATAACTGGTTTACCAGAATGCAAGCCCCCATTCTTTATGTAACTTGAAGATAATTTTTCCATTTCTGTAACTCATTGTGAAGTTAGGTCTTCATTCTGAAGCCTCCTATGTATATGCAATAAATAAAATTTGTATGCCTTCTCTCCTATTAATCAATCTGTCTCATGCCAGTGATTTTTTTTCAGCAAACCTTGAGGGGGCAAATGGCCATGACCCCCACAAGCCCAAAGATTCAGCTGTTCCTTTGCCCTTGTTTTCCTGAGTCGAATTGGTTTCTGTGCATTCAGCCTCACTAAATATTTCACTGTCTTTAGGAACTCTAGTGGGAGTTGACATTAGCCACATACATTTTCTTTTATTTTTCATTTGTTTTCTTGTTAAATTTTTCCCCAGCCAAGTCTTTTGCTTTTAATCCATTATGCCATGAATTCATAGGGAATGGATTCTGACAGATCAAGCTTCTCATAGTTGGTTATCATGAAAAGTTCTCTGCAGAGAGCAGGATTTTTCACCTTTAGCACTGGTGACATTTGGTACCAGAAAGTCCTTGATTGAAGTGAGCTGTCACGTGCCTTTGTAAGATGTTTAGCTGTGTCTGACCTCTACCCACCAGATGCTATATAGTAGGCTTGGGTACTGGCTCCAGGACCTTCTTGCACCTTCCTCTAATTTGTGACAAACAAAAAGGACTCCAACTGCCCCCTAGAAGACAAAATCACCTTCTGTTGAGAAGAGAGAGTATGGCACAGAGTATGTTGACATTTTAGTCTGTATGTAATTTTCTCTTTTGTTTTCATTTTTCTTTTCTAATTTATCTCTTCCATTTGCTTAAGGACACTTTCTTCAGATCTAAGGGAGAGTAATATGTGACATACTGATACTCACATGAATTCTATTGGCAAAAATAGTGACCTTAACTTGTTTGTTTACAACAATGCTGCCAACAAGCTATGTGGCATTGTGGATGGTAACCATTTGTCATGGCAACACAAGGCAGTGCTCACTGAACATTCTGAATGCCCTTGATATCTACAACTGCACCATGGTTGTCAACCAGAAGTGGCCAAAAGCACATTGCCATGTTGACAGATGCTTCTCTCTCTTTGTCCCTTTTGTGTTGCTGAATTTTATTTATTGATATATTATTTATTTAGTATTCTTTTAGGTGAATTACTGGAGGTTGACAGATCCAACTGCAAGGCAATGCCATATTTCTACAAAGTGTGCTCAGGAGTAGAGTCAAGACAGTTATCTTGAATGTATTAAGAGACAGCTCTGAAGCTGGGCTCGGTGGCTCAGCCTGTAATCCCGCGCCTTTGGGAGGCTGAGGTGAGTGGATTGTCTGAGCCCGCGGGTTCGAGACCCACCTGGGCAGCGAGACCTCATCTCTACAATAAATCAAAAAATCAGCCGGGCGTGGTAGCGCATGCCTGTAATTTCGGCTACTTGGAAGGCTAAGGCGGAAGGATCGCCGGAGCCCAGCGGGTCGAGGCTGCGGTGGCCTGGAGCAGCCACTGCACTCCAGTCTGGGCGACAGAGTGAGACTCCAACTCAAAAAAAAAAAAAAGAGAGAGCACTGAAATTTGTTCAGCTGTCCTTTTATCAACTGGGGGTGAATTTATTTCACTCCCATCTGTCAGCCGGGCTCTAGGATAAGCATCAAGATTTGATTGGCTTTCTCGTAAACCCTGGGGTTTCCATCTATTCCCAGCCTACTGTAATTCTGTGACCCTGAACGTGATCTTAACTTGAAGAAGCCTGAGCCCTTGAGTAAGTAGGAGCAGATGTTACCATTCTGCCAAGACTCTGGTAAAACCCATTTCTCCTGTTAAACTAGAGACTGTTGACATTCCTCACGGTGGTATTCTTCAAAACTTACTTTTGTAAACGCAGAATCCATCCAGTCTGTACCCAGGTAGAAGTTTTACATTCACGCAATCATGCTTTACTGTAGATTCTTTTATCAATTAAATGAGTAAACACGCCGGGCTCGGTGGCTCAGCCTGTAATCCCGCACCTTTGGGAGGCTGAGGTGAGTGGATTGCTTGAGCCCACCTGGACAACTTGGTGAGACCTCATCTCTACAATAAATCAAAAATTAGCCGGGTGTGGTGGCACATGCCTGTAGTTCCAGCTACTGGGAAGGCTGAGGCAGAAGGATCACCAGAGCCCAGCAGGTCGAGGTTGCGGTGGCCGGGAGCGGCCACTGCACTCCAGTCTGGGCGACAGAGTGAGACTCTAACTCAAAAAAAAAAAAAAAAAATATATATATATATATATATAATATATAATATATATATAATATATATAATATATATATATATTAGCATTGAATAAGTAAGCATCACTACAGTTCACATTTGTCTTGCAGTAATGGTTTAGAATCATTAACAGATTGGATTTAAAATATTTTAAAGGATCCGGGTTCGGTGGCTCAGTCTGTAATCCCACACCTTTGGGAAGCTGGGGTGAGTGGATTGCCTGAGCCCGCGGGTTCGAGACCCGCCTGGGCAACTTGGTGAGCCCTCATCTCTACAATAAATCAAAAAATTAGCCGGGCGTGGTAGCGCGCGCCTATAGTTCCAGCTACTTGGAAGGCTGAGGTGGAAGGATCACTGGACCCCAGCAGGTCGAGGCTGAGGTGGCTGGGAGCAGCCACTGTACTCCAGTCTGGGCGACAGAGTGAGACTTCAACTCAAAAAAAAAAAAAAAAAATTTAAAGGAATAATGAAACTGAAGCTGTATTTGACTCATATTTTAAGGTCATGGAGTATGTAATCCTTACCTTGCGTGGATGAGAATAGTTACAGTGGGCTTAGATACCGGCTCCACGACTAACTAGCTGCATGGTCAAGAGTAAGTTACTTTTTCTTTCCATGACTCAGTTTCTTCATTTCAAGGATGGAATAAAGTGTGTTTTGTGTAGTAGGCACTCAGTGAAGACCAGCCAAGGGAATCAATATACATGCCGTTTGACTGGACAACTTCTAGATGCAGCATATACACCTATCTGACCTGTGAGACTATGTCTTGATGGAATGTAAAAAAAAATGTAGTACTAACCCCATATAGTTGTTTTGATGATTCAGTGACACAATACACGTAAAGTATTTAGGAGAGCTTAGTGCATAATATGAAATGAATTTGTGTAAACTCTGTGGAATTAGCATTATTCCTGTAGAGTCTTATTTCCTCTTCCTTATGATTTGTCCCCTGCATGACATAGAAGACAAGACACTTAACCACTCTGTAGGGAATGTAAAATGCATGGTTTTTGTGACAAGCAATGTACAAAGCATCTAGCCATTATATGACTCCCATTAAGAATGGGATTCTGGCACTCATCCTCATTTGTAATCCCCTTGACACTGGTTTCTGACCCCATCGTGAACACTCGGCCTATCTCCATTATACATGACCATACCCCAATGCATAATGCTAACAGAGCTATTGTTTCTTTGACTTTAAGCTCGGTTTTTCCTTGTTGATTACAGTTAATTCAGGACCTCACCAGAAAGTGTGCTTGCTGGGGCCACCAGGTTGTCAACCCCAGTCTTCAAAACAGCGCCTGTTGCAAAGTAGGCACTCAGTGAAGACCAGCCAAGTGAATCAATACGTATGCCATTTTGACTGGACAACTTCTGGACGCAGCAGCTATACCTGTCTGACCTGTGAGACTATGTCCTGATGGAATTTTTTTTAAATGTAGTAATAGGACTTCCCTTAGAGAAACAGAATTGAGATGCAGATGAGTTTTGAATAAAAGCACATAGCACAGGGGTCATGTTGCCGTCTTTTCATGGCTGCAGTGATAACTGGTGGTTACAGCAGAATAGTGAGGATTACATTAACAAGAACACCCAGGATATATGTGTGGTCCTGGTATGTTCCCTGTAAGCCAAATGGGAATACTGGCAAGAGAAAGCAAGTTACTTAAGCTGGTCTTCCTGCACTGACAATAAGAAAATCTTAGTCCAATGGTCTATATAGAATTCAGTGTGCATTAAGAAGAAATCTGTTTTTAATTTTATTTAGTCTGGCTCAATTTTCTGCTGAAAATGTCTTGGTCACAACATTGAGAAAATCACTTGATCTCCAAGTCATTAAAATTAAATCTGTGGCATTTGAAAGAAAAGTATGTTTTTCTACCTTCTTTTTTGATATAATTAATATGCTTAATATTTTTTCTCTTGTTGACTCAAAATAGAACTTTAAAAATGTCATACATGAGAAAGATCATTAAGAGGGAAAAGGGGAAAAACAGATTGAGTAAGGAAATGAGTGAAGAATGTTCAGAAAAGAAATGACAACCAGGCTCGGTGCTCAGCCTGTAATCCCGCGCCTTGGGAGGTTGAGGTGAGTGAAATGTCTGAGCCCGCGGGTTCGAGACCCTCCTGGGCAACTTGGCGAGACCTCATCTCTACAATAAATC
>NW_007247780.1:665194-680356 GCF_000164805.1 Carlito syrichta | reverse complement strand
GCCTTCCTAGTAGCTGGAACTACAGGCGCGCGCTACCACGCCCGGCTAATTTTTTGATTTATTGTAGAGATGAGGTCTCACCAAGTTGCCCAGGCGGAACTCGAACCCGCGGGCTCAAGCAATCCACTCACCTCGGCCTTCCAAAGTGCTGGGATTAGAGGCAGAGCCACCGAGCCCAGCCTAAATAGTTTTTAAAAATAAAAAATAATATTTTATGACTCGTTAAAATTATATGAAATTCAAATTACAGTGTCCATAAATTAAGTTTTATTAGAACACAACCACACCCATTTCTTTACATAGTAACTAAGGCAGCTTTGAAGATACAAGAGGAGAGTTCAGTAGCTGTAACAGAGAATGTTTGGGTCGTTTTTTTTTTTTTTTTTTTGTGTTGGAGTCTCACTCTGTCACCCAGACTGGAGTGCAGTGGTCGCTCCCGGCTACCGCAGCCTCAACCTGCTGGGCTCCGGTGATCCTTCCGCCTCAGCCTTCCGAGTAGCCGGAATTTCAGGCATGCGCTACACGCCCGGCTGATTTTTTGATTTATTGTAGACATGAGGTCTCACCAAGTTGCCCAGGCAGGTCTCGAACCTGTTGGCTCAGGCAATCCACTCACTTCAGCCTTCCAAAGGGATTACAGGCTGAGCCACCAAGCCCGGCTGTTTTGGGTCTTAAAACCTAGGTATTGACTAATTGGCCCCTTACAAAAACAGTTGCTGACTATTGTGTTATATAGTAACATAACCTCGTTATTTCAAAACTTAGTTAAATGTTTCCTTATCATTGAGTACCCTGGGTTAGCTTGCTATTTTAGATAACATTGCTGTGAATCCTCTTGACCTAAGTTGTGGTTGACATCTCTGAATATTTTTCTGGGTGATTAATTATAGGTCAAATGTCATGCACATTTTTATACCTCTGGATATATTGACCTTCTGAAAGACCGAAAAAGGATACCTCGTTCTAACAGCAAGGATGCTTACAAGAAACAAGGACTCTGAATTGACACCACGATGTTTTCCTTCACAGAGGTTTATATTTTCAACTAACACACAACAAGAAAATTATTGGCTAGTGTCTTTCTCTCTAAAATTCTTTCAAATCTTTATCATGTTCTTGGTAGCTAGAAAATGATCCATATCCACCTAGAAATGATTCACCCACCTACAGTGCAGTAAAACCTTCATCTTAACATCCAGCAGGTATTTTAACCAGTAAAATAATCCCCTTGTTTATTTGATCTTCAGAAAGTAATCAAACCAGGCAGGCATCAGAAAATAGGATGGTAAAGACAGAGTGATCCCTGCTAAGTTGACTGAGAAACAACTGATGTGCTAACTGCTTACAAAGCAGGGTTTCCATCCTGGGTTATAAAGAATTCAGATTTCCATACAAGGTAGCTGTTTAAACATAACAGTCAGAAATAAGGGCGATACTATGTATAATCATGATTTTGTTTGTTAATTTGATATGTATTAATGACTTATTGGTCATTTTTGTTTCTTATGTTAGCTGTCCATTTTTCTATAGGTGAGTTCATACTGTTTGTCCAACTTTGTAAGATCTCTTCATATTTTAAAAATATAAACACTTTGTCCACAAAGTACAATTTATATTGGATTTTAAACTATTGTCTGTGGGTTTTTTTTTATTTATTTATTTATTTATTTATTTATTTATTTATTTATTTATTTATTTGAGTTGGAGTCTCACTCTGTCGCCCAGACTGGATTGCAGTGGCTGCTCCCGGTCACCGCACCCTCGACCTGCTGGGCTCCGGCGATCCTTCTGCCTCAGTCTTCCAAGTAGCCGGAATTGCAGGCATGCGTTACCACGCTCGGCTGATTTTTGTTTGATATATTGTAGAGATGAGGTCTCGCTGCCCAGGCGGGTCTCGAACCCGCGGGCTCAGGCAATCCACTCACCTCAGCCTCCCAAAGGCGCGGGATTCCAGGCTGAGCCACCGAGCCCGGCGTCCATGGGTTTTTGATATGCCTAGCTAGCATATGGGAAACAGTGGATTAAACAAGGCTAACTCAGGCTTTCTAATGAAGGAATTCTCAAATCCTTTAATATGATATAAATTGTGAATCAGCAGGTAAGGAAACAAAATATAGTAGATAATTATCAAAATTATGTACTATGGGCAACTTTACTAAGTATCTTTCAGAAAGTGTTTTAATCTGTGTTGTAGCTAAAATGTGGCATCTGTGGTAGGAAGTAAGTCTATAAGAAACATTGAAAAGATACCAAATCCTACTGAAATACTAGAATTAGTTAGAAATTGTAATAAAATGGCTAAGTATAATAAAGCAACAGTATTTCTATATACACAATAAAACTAGTTTTAAAATAGTGCCTAAAATATGCCCATCACAATGGCAATTAAAAGAGAAGATATCTACAAATAACCTTAATAAGAAATATGTAAAACCTATCTTTAAAAATCTTACAATTTAGCCAGGCTCGGTAGCTCAGCCTGTAATCCCGCGCCTTTGGGAGGCTGAGGTGAGTGGATTGCCTGAGCCCGCGGGTTCGAGACCCGCCTGGGCAGCGAGATCTCATCTCTACAATAAATCAAAAAATCAGCCGGGCGTGGTAGCGCATGCCTGTAATTCTGGCTACTCGAAAAGCTGAAGTGGAAGGATCGCTGGAGCCCAGCAGGTCGAGGGGCCACTGCACTCCAGTCTGGGTGACAGAGTGAGACTCCAACTCAAATAAACCAAAATCTTAAAACTTTACTAAGCAATATAAAATTAGACTGGCATAAACAAAAAAAAATCATGTTGCAGGATTCAAACTGTAAATATTTTAATTATGCCCATTTTTTCACAAATATATTGTAGATATATATAATGGCAATAATATCCTTAGGAAATATTTTCAGAAACCTGTAAGTTTTTACTTAATTAATTCATATTAAATAATTAATAAGCAATCATATCACAAAAGCCTTAAAAATCAGTAAGAAAAGACTAAGATGAGATAGCAAAGTATTTTAAATAGAATGACCAGAGAAAAATTCACTCAGACCTGGCCAAAAAAGGGATACAGACTCTGTCTTTGTGCATAATATGTGAACTATAATTACCAATTAGGGATAACACAACTGGCAAAAATTCTTAAGGCGAGGAACAAGAGGGTGGGGCTAAAACAGTACTCAAAGAAAGAGTGTCTCAAAAATTCACAAGTTTGACAAGAGACAAAATAGTAGATTCGAGAAGCTGAGTGAATGATGAACAGTGTATATCTCAAGAAATTCATGGGAAGACACAATTTTTTTTTTTCGCTCTGAGTTGGAGTCTCACTCAATCGCCCAGACTGGAGTGCAGTGGCACGCTCCCGGCCACTGCAGCCTCGACCTGCTGGGCTCCAGTGATGCTTCCGCCTCAGTCTTCCAAGTAGCTGGAATTATAGGCACGTGCTACCACACCTGGCTAGTTTTTGATTTTATTGTGGAGATGAGGTCTTGCCAAGTTGCCCAGGCAGGTCTCGAACCCACAGGGTCAGGCAATCCACCAACTTCAGCCTCCCAAAGCGTGGGATTACAGGCTGAGCCACCGAGCCCGACTGGGAAGACACATCTTACACATCTTAATTGAACTTTTGAAAACCAAACACAAAGAAATATCTTGAAAGCAGCCACACAGAAAAACAACTAACCTCAAAAAAAAAAAAAAAGGAAATATTCAAATAATAGCAAATTTCCACCAGAATTCATGATGGAAGTGACACAATATTTTTCAGATGCTGAAAGAAACGAACTGTCCGCCCAGAACTCTACATTCAGTAAAATTATCCTTTAGAAATGAAAGGGCAATCAATATGTTTGTTAATCAATGAAGAAAATCTGAGACATTGTCAACAGCAGACCTGTGCTAAAACACTTGGTTAAAAGAAGTTCTCTGAATAACGGAAAATGATACAAGAATCAACCTTGGGACATGAAGAAGGAAAACCAATATGTAAAAATATGAGAAAATAAATATGCTTTCCTTATCATCTGTAGTTTTCTTTTCTTTTCTTTTTTTCCGAGTTGGAGTCTCACTCTGTCGCCCAGACTGGAGTGCAGTGGCCGCTCCCGGCCACCACAGCCTTGACCTGCTGGCCTCCGGCGATCCTTCCGCCTCAGCCTTCCGAGTAGCTGGAACTACAGGCGCGCGCTACCACGCCCGGCTAATTTTTTTTGATTTACTGTAGAGATGAGGTCTCGCCAAGTGCCCAGGTGGGTCTCGAACCCGCGGGCTCAGGCAATCCACTCACCTCAGACTCCCAAGGTGCGGGATTACAGGCTGAGTCACCGAACCTGGATTGTAGTTTTCTAAATTATATTTGAGGGTTGAAGCAAAAATTGAGTCATTGTTTGATGTGTTTCTAAGTGTTTGTTGAAAAGATACTTAAGATAATTATCAATGGGGGAAGGTAAAGGAAGATAGGTTATTATAAGCACTAAAACTGGTAAAATGGTGACATCATTAGACTGTGATAATTATGAATATATACTATAATATCTAGAGAAACCACTAAAAATGTTATACAAAGAGATAAACTAAAACACTATAGATAAAAAATAATAATAGTACTATTTTATGAAATTAGAGCACAACATCACAATTAGGATAGTGATATTAATACAATTGGATATTGTATTGGATATCTCCTCACCACAGAATCTCTCATGTTGCCCTTTTATAGCCACAGCCATTTCCTTCTGCCCCTGTCATACCCTTAAATCTTGGCAGTCACTAATTTGTTTTCCAATTCTACAATATTGTTATTTCAAAAACATTATGTAAATGCAGGATCCCTCTGTATTATTTCTTACAACTACATGACTATAATTATCTCAAAATAAATGTTTAATTAAAATTTAAAAATAAAGCTACCATTTACAACAGTAGCTAAAAAAGGGGCTTAACGAGATGAAGGAATATGCATGCTATATTCATTAAAATGGACTATACTATTTTTTTAACTGTAAGAATCTATCACAATTTTATCATGAATTTGTGAGCTTTTTCTTAGTTTTTATTTCCCATATTTTTAAATTTTCCATATATTTTAAAATGTGACATTCATAACTAGAAAAATTATACACAAATGCATTGAATAGGCCCAGCACTGTAAGGCTGTGGAATTATTTAGTGTATCTAGGTTAATGATACATAAAGAATCTGGTCAACAGTGACATGAGTTGGGTCCATTGTTAGCAAACTGAGAACCAGAGCTGCTATTGTTTGTAAAGCACCTGCCAGAGGAAGGGCTTATGGTTGTTAGTCCTGCCATTTGTACATCCCTGCTTTATTATGGAACTAGTTCATTAATGAGGCCTGCATTGTCTGGAATGAAGACCTCACAGGAGGGGAGCTGCTTTCTATTTTATTTTCCTCATTAGTTGGTGGTGAATGTGGAATACACGGCGGTATGGAAATAATAACACATTTTAATGGGCTTACCTTGTTCCTAATGAAGACTTAGGATGATGCCACTTCACTTTTAGTAGCAGGTACCCTTTGCTCATGATGACACATAGCAGCACGGTCATTTCACACTTAGCCATGAGGCACAAATAGACTTCAGAACTAGCTTCCACAATATAAGTCTGCAGTACATTAGAAGTAAGAGAGGAAATTTACTTGAAGCTCTTTTTAATAATGAAGTAGATTTCTTGGGGGGGGGATGAGAAACGGGATTCAAGCATTTAAGCAACTCTATGTTGAACCTCTCTCCAGCTTTCCACACCCACCTGCATCCTTCTTTGTCAGCAATTAATCTGCATGTGTGCTTGAAGCACTGTAATTTCAAACTTCATCAGTTCCTGGATTCTCATTTTAGTCTGTTCAAATTCAGAAGTGTCTTTGTGACTATTGCAGATCCTGGGGTTTTGGGGTTTGAAGCCCTCCCAAGTCTCCACTCTCTCATTTACTCAACCTCCCTTGGCCTCATCTGAAAAATTAACCTATCAGAGAAATTTGAACAAGGACTGCTGAGAGACTGTTAGACTGAACCATATGATATTTTGAAATCACCATTTTTGCTGGTTAAGAATAATCAAATGTTGAAATTTCATGTGGTGCAATTCAGTGGTTCTCAGTCACCTAGAGCCCTTTTAGGTTGTCACAGCTGGGAAGGGGGTGGTACTGGCATTTAGTGGGTGGAGATTAGGGATGCTGCTAAACATCTTATAATGCACAGGACAGCCCTCCACAACAAAGAATCATTCAGCCTTAAATGTCACTGGTACCAAGGTGGACAAACCATGGTTCTATCTAACATAATGTAGGATTTAAAAACATGGACTTAGAGCCAACTGCCTGGATTCAATAGCTTTATCACTTATTTGTGTCTGCTTGAGTATGCTAGCTACAATGGTATTAATGATGATTTCTGCCTCAGGGTTGTAGGGAAGATTAAGTAAGTAAATATATATCATGCCCTTTAAATAGTGTTGGGAAAACAATGATGCTGGCTATTATTATTTATAGAATTCTTTTTGATATGAAAAATTGCAAGATCCAGCATTCACAGGAAACATAAATATCTAGACTGCTGGAGTTAATTTAAGATTCTGGTGTTTTGTCTTCTTTTTTTGGCTTCAGTGGATTTCATTCCCTTTTCATGAACATATATGCATACTCCAAAATTAAATAATTTTCAACAAGAATTTCATAATGACAGTTTTACAAGTTATGCAAGTTTTATAGAGAGAAAACTATCTTATCACAGGAAAACAATGGCATTTATTTGTGTTGTTTACTCTTGCCTCAGAGAAATGGCCATACTGGTGAAATCAGCAAAGGCTATACTCCATTAAAAGTGATACAACAAAGACAAGAGCACCACATTTTGTATGTAGAGAGGATGTTCACTAGCATACGGCTCGAAATGTCCCATAAACTATAACCACACTCCAAAGAACCGATCTTGAACACAGTGTGTAAATATTTGCTGGTATCTCATTCCATGTGTCTCCCAGCACGTCTCTGTGACGCCTCCAACCTGACTCCTTGTAGTTTGCCAAAGATAAGCCACACTTGAGGGTCTCCTTTTTGATTTCAACATGGAAGAAGAAAAAAAATTGCAGAAATTGCTTGGATTAGAAACAAAGAAGACAGCTGGTGAATAAACAGGTCAATTTTTCTCATTAAGGTGCGGGGAAAACAGTCGTCTGCATCCTGAACGCCCTCCTCACCTTCAGCAGGGAAGGCAGAACAATCTTATCAGGTAAGGTCATTCCGGATGGCAGTTCTGCAATTCCTGTCTTGCCCTTCATTAGTCCACAGAGGCAGGCGGGAGGAAACCCATGACTCTTCATCACTGAGACATCAGCAGCATCAAGGCAGGCTGTCAGCAGCCCCGGGAGTCTCAATTTCAATGCTCCAATTCAAAAAACAAAAATCAGGATTTTTTTTCTTTTCTTGCTTGTTTCTTGTTTATGTTTTTATGGAGGTGTTTCTCTGGTCACCAGTGTTTTGGGTTTATTTTTTTCATTATACGAGCTTCACTGTATCTGAGAAAATTGCAAAAGTATGTTATCGTTGCAGCATCTTATTGTTGCTTGGAGAGCTGTTTTATAGAACAATCACAAACTCATTGAGTCTTTTGGACAGGATTCCAGGTGAGTCTGGCACCTGATCTCTCAGTCATACTTAAATAAGAAGCAATTTTGATGGCAAGAAAATACAAATATAAAGAAACAGTTTCCAATCATGTGCTGGGGTCTGTTTGCACTGTGGAGTCCGAACGACCTAAATGGAGAATAAATTGCAAACAGTCTGTTCTGCAGATGGTCTGCTAAGTCCTTCAGTCTGCTTTAGGTATGACAAGCTTAAAGGACAGGTGACTGGGGTGAGTTAAACAGACTCCCTCCCAATATCTGGGTTCCAGCTTGTTTTTCTATGTGTCCCATTCAGCACCTTTCCTTTAAAAAAAGAGAGCTCTCTTTCATCACATGAAATGAAAAGCTTAAGCAAATTCTGATTTTCCTTCACTCTTGAATTCTCATCACATGATATTAATTAGAGCTGGGAAAGTGATTTAGTCCAGAGATGGGCAAACTGCAGTGCGCTGGCCAAATCCGACCATACCCATTCATTTACATCTCATCTGTGGCTGCTTTTGCTCCACGTGGCAGAGTTGAGTAGAAGCAACAGAGACTTGATGGCATGAAAAGTCAAACACATTTATTATCAGGCCCTTTACAGAAAAAATTTGCTGACCCCTTTTTTGGAGTTAAGAAACCACAGACCCATCACGATAAGATAATTTGTTAAGATCACACAGGCAGGCAATGATGAAGACAGGAGCTTGGTTTATTTTTAGGGCTTGATGATGGATCCATAACTTACCATCTGGATATCTACTGGAAGTTAGCACACATCACACAGCTACACATTTTCTAACGTAAACTAACCTATAAGAAATTTACTTGTCTTATAACAGACAAGGGAGATAGAAGATACATAGCAGCGCTGGCTTTGGAGCAGGGCTGTTTTCTCCCTAAACAATATTTTATGCTACCACATCATCCACATGGTGTGTATCTGCATTAAGAATAGAAAGTCAACTCCTAAATCATTCAAAACCTTACCAAAGGATATGCCATGTCAAGCTGCTTGGTGAATTAGAACAGAAGACCCATCTAAAAGCAAATATCTCTCATTAGATCTCAAATGATGAGGAAAAGATGATGATACCCTCTCATCTCATGACAAAAATCATGATGAGATGGAAAATTTCCCTGACAGAGGAAGAAAGCAACACCCCCTTTCTAATCCAACTCACTCATGTAAAAAAGTTAAATCATTCTAAATACTTTGTTGCTTCACTGTCCAAAAGTCTTCCTCCAAGTTCTGTACAAATTCGTCAGTCAGAATGCAAAACCTACCCCCATTCAATTCAACCCTGTTTACCGTATTCCGTATCCCTCTCTGGCACATATCTAAGGCTCAGAGCCTTGGGACATTGAACAATCACAGAAAATATATGGAGATGACCACATGGAAATTTGCCACCCAGAAGTCTGATTCTGCTCTAGAAAACCATATGATGAATCTATTTCAACACTGCCAACGCTCGCTAGCTTCCATTCTTTGCACACTGGAATGATTTCCTTTTCATGCATTTTCATTTCTGAAGACTACTTGAAATATCATCTCGCTTAGGAAGTCTTGTGCGACCCCTCGACTGTTTTGAGTTATATTTCTCTTTAATCCATCACCCAACTTAAAACGTTGTGAATTTCCTCTCAAGGCATGTCTGGAACTTCACCTAAATTAACAGCCTTTTGCCTCTTACCCCTTAGACCATCTTAAGGGCAAGAACTATTCTTATCTTTCTTTCTAATCTTTACTTTGCCTTTCATATAATACGTCCTCAAGAAAGGCTTATGAAACTTGATAGTAAGACATAAAAAAACTCAATCAAGCTGGGGTCGGTGGCTCAGCTTGTAATCCCAGCACTTTGGGAAGCTGAGGTGAGTGGATTGCCTGAGCCCGTGGGTTTGAGACCCGCCTGGGCAACTTGGCGAGACCTCATCTCTACAGTACATCAAAAATTAGCCAGGCATGGTAGCGTGCGCCTGTAGTTCCAGCTACTTGGAAGGCTGAGGTGGAAGGATCGCTGGAGTCCAGCAGGTCGAGGCTGCGGTGGCCGGGAGCGGCCAGTCTGGGTGACAGAGTGAGACTCCAACTCAAAAAAAAAAAAAAAATAAAGAAATCTCAATCAATCAATACCTGTTTTTTTTTTCCTTTTCTTTTTAAAAATATAATAGGTAGATCTGATATAGTTCTGTTTTTGGCATTTAAACTCTCCCTATCGCGAAGTACATTCAGAAATGACATTATACACAGAATTACTCAAATACAGAGATTGGTAGATTTTTCTACAAAGACTCAGACACTAGATATTTTCGGCTTTTCTGGTCTCCACTGCAAATGTTTAACTTTAACTTTGTCATTATAGCATGGAGGCAGCCATAGACAATCTGTAAGTGAATGAGTGTGGTTGTGTGTCGATAAAGCTTTATTTATAAATCTAGGTGGAAGGTTGAATTTAGTCCACAAGTTGTAGTTTTCCCACCACTCCAAACCCTCAACAAAGAAATCCTGCACAATTCCTATGATGTAGAACCAAATGAAAGTTGAATGGATGATACCTTGACATTTGCTTTCAATTCAGGAAATAAAGCTACAGCTGTTAATTTTCTTTCAATAAAACCTTAAAATTTTTTTATGAGATGTCATGTATCCTAATCAGTGAGCATTATTTCTCTTGCTTTTGTTTACTTTTGTTCATTTGTTTATTAGTACAATTTGTTTGTGAATCACATGTTTTATGTAACTGTTAAATCTATGGAAATTAGTTTAACAGGGTTCAGAAATGTGGAAATGGGTTGGAAAACATTTTTACTGTATTAAAATGGAAAAAGTTTTCTCCTTTTTCTAAAATGGTTTCACCAAATTCAGAATGGCTTCTGAACTTTAACTTTGGACTGGGGAGGTCCAGAAGACTTTTAATTGTCCTGGAGCCACCGTTCCTAGATTGTACTTTGTAGGACATTAGAGCCGCTCAGAGTCATGAGGTGGTCCTTTAAAAGGAGTTCTATTTTTCAAATAGTTTGAAGTATGATTGCACAGCAATCAGACAATACTCATGGAGAGTAGCTGGATCCAGGGAGCTCTCTGAGACTTGGAGACATCGTGAAGGTTATGAGCATGTTTAACTTTCCTCCAGCCACTCATATAATAGGAGCTTTTGTCTCAGATGTTCAACATTAACCCTCAGCAATACCAGTGTTTCATGAAGCATAATGTTGGAAAGCCTGCACAACCTCTTCAGTGCTTCTGAAGCTTTGATACATATGTCAACCATGGGGATCTTATAAAAAGGTAGGTCTGATCCAGGAGGTCTGGGGTAGAGCTGAAGAGCCTATGTTTCTGACAAGCTCCCAGATGGGGCTGATGCTGCTGATTCATGGACACTGAGTAGCAAAGTGATAAGAATCCAGTCCTTGAAAGTGCTTCTTGCATCTTCCCATGTTCCCTTTTTCTTCACTGAACCACACCAGGCAAACACTCAGCATTACCATCATTAGTAACTGTTATTTGAATTCCCACCAGGTCTGGGATTTTTAGTCAAGCCTAGCTGCACATTAGAATCATCTAAAAGGCTTTTATAAACGACAGATACCTTGTCCCCAGACTATGATATGAGAATCTCTAGGGTGCTGTTTGGACATTTTTTTAAAAATTTAGTTAAAATGTATATAACATTGAACTAATCATTTTAAAATATACAATTCAGTGGCTTCTAGTACATTCACAATGTTGTACAACCATCACCACATTTTCATAACCTGTAAAGGAAACCCAGCACCCATTAGCAGTCATGCCTGATTCCTCGCTGTTCACAGACCCTGACCGCCAGTAATCTAGTTTCTGTCTCTATGGCTTTGCTTATTCTGGATATTTTATATAGAGAGAATAATACAATAAGTGGTCTTCTTTGTTTGGTTTCTTTCACTTTGTCTAATGTTAAGATTCATCCATGTTGTAGCATATACCAGTACTTTATTTTTCATGACTGAATACTATTCCACTGTATAGATATACCACCGTTTGCTTATCTATTAATTTGTTGGTAGACATTTGGGTTGTTTCCAGCTTTTTACTATTGTGAAGATCACTGCCATTAACATTCATTTATATATCTTTGTTTGAATGTCTGTTTTCAATCCTTTTGGATATATACCAGGGGTGCAAAAAAAATGTATACACATTTTAAGAGATGTTATCTATGTATTACAAAGATAATTATGGTAACAACTTTGAGCACCTTTTGTAATTGTAGAAGTCAAATGTGTTGTATTCATCTTTTGTTATTGGTATATATTGAGTATTACAATTTTAATACAGGTTTTTTTCCTTTCTTAAAATATGTATACAGTTTTTGCACCTTCTGTATGTAGGAGTGGAATTGAGAGGTTATATGATATTATAGACCAGGGGTCCTCAACTTCCGGTTCACAAACTGGTATCAGTCAATGACCCATTAGGAACTGGACTGCACAGCAGGAGGTGAGCAGTAGGTGAGCAAGTGAAGCTTCATCTATATTTACAATCTCTCTCCATCAGTCACATTACTGCCTGAGCTCTGCCTCCTGTCATATCAGCAGTGGCATTAGTTTCTCATAAGAGTGTGAACCTTATTGTAAACTGCATATGTGAGGGATCTAGGTTGCATGCTCCTTATAAGAATCTAATACCTGATGATCTGAGGTAGAGTTGAGGCAGTAGTGCTAGCACTGGGGAGCAGCTGCAAATACAGATTAACATTAGCAGTGAGATCTGACTGCACAGAACCATAATAATTCAATTGCTTGCAGACTCATATCAAAACCTTATCAGTTAGTGACAAGTGAGTTGATGTATTTCAGTTGTACAACTGTATCTGGTGGCAGGCTTTAAGTCAGAATCTGACACTTATTTTAGTTTATTCATGGCCCATCCATTATTTTATTTACCACTTCCATCTGCACCTTTTTTTTTTATGGTGCGTCGCATAATTATTTCATTTTATATTACAATGTAATAATATAAATCAATTGCATAATAAATGTTATCCACTTGAATCATCCTGAAACCATCACCCTTTCCCCTGGTCCATGGAAAAATTGTCCTTCACAAAATTGGTCCCTGCTGTCAAGAAGTTTGGGGAATACTGCTATAGACGAAATGTGCCTCCCCCAAATTCATATGTTGACATCTTTACTCCCAGAATAGTGGTATAAGAGCTATTTTAATCTTTGGGAAATGATTGGGTCGTGGGGGTGAAGCCTTCATGGATAGGATTAGTGTCCCTATAAAAGGTACTCCAGGCCGGGCTCGGTGGCTCAGTCTGTAATCCCAGCACCTTGGGAGGCCGAGGTGAGCGGATTGCCTGAGCCCGCGGGTTTGAGACCCACCTGGGCAACTTGGCGAGACCTCATCTCTACAATAAATTAAAAAAAAAAAAATTAGCCGGGCGTGGTAGCGCACGCCTGTAGTTCCAGCTACTCAGAAGGCTGAGGGGGAAGGATCGCTGGAGCCCAGCAGGCAAGGCTGCAGTGGCCGGGAGCGGCCACTGCACTCCAGTCGGAGCAACAGAGTGAGACACTAACTCAAAAATAAATAAGTAAATAAATAAATAAATAAAAGGTACTCCAGAGAGCTCCCTCACCCCTTCTACCATGTGAAGACATAGTGAGAAGGCACTGTTTATGAACTAGGAAGCAGGTCCTCACCAGACACATAATCTGCTGTGCCTTGATCTTGAACTTCTAGCCTCCAGAACTGTGACAAATACATATTTGTTATCTATAAACCACCAGTCTATGCTATTCTGTTATAGCAGCCTGAACAGAAAGACTAAGATATATGGCAATTCTATGTTTAACTTGTTGAAGAACTGCCAAACTCTTTTTCACAGTAGCTATGCCACTTTATATTCCCACTGGACATTTTTTAAAAGTTCCCTGTTGAGTTCAATCACCAACTGGTATGGACACCACTGCCCTACAAAAAAGGATGGCCTTGTTAACACACTTGATATATATTTATTTAATTCAATAAATGTCCTTGAACCAAACAGCATCAGCATCACCTGGGAACTTGTTAAAAATGCAAATTCTTGCTCCCCACCCCAGATTCACTGAATCAGAAACTTTGGAGGCAGAGGGTGGTAACCCCCTATTTTTGCAAGCCTTCTGGGGGTGGTTCTAAAGTTTGACAACTGATGTTCAATATACAGTTTTGTAATTTGCAATATTTTCACTTAACCCTACATCATATGCATTTTCTCACATCATGAATTATGGTTTGAAAATATGATTTAATATATGCATGCAATATTTTAATATAAAACAAACCCACTATCCACATAATAATTCTTTTATTTAGAGCCATTTGGTTTTTTTAGGTTTTTTTTCCCCCCAGATATAAGTAGTACTCAATGAATACTCTTGACAACACACCTCTGAATATTGTCTTTGGTTAAATTTAGAATTATAATTATCAGATTATAGAGTCTAGACATTTTTTATCCTTATGCTGTGTTGGCTACATCATTGGGTCTGAGCTCTTTCAGTAGATGGAAAACCAATACTTTCATACATCACAAAAAAAAGGATGATTATATGGGTTATTGGCTATTTCTGTTATATTGTTGGATCACCAATTCTGCATTGATTTTCCTCCCAAACCAGGGGAAATGAATGTTGTAGATTTCCAATCTCACTACTTCGTCACTATTTACGATGGTTTAGCCAGCTTTTAAAATTTCTCAGACCTCCACTTCTGCACCTACAATATAAGGGTAAAAATATGAGGCCTACTTTGTGGGGCTGTTCAGAATCATCAAATGATAGAACATGTGCAGAAAGCTCTTTGTAACTGCCAAGTACAATACAACATGTGAAGTATTTTTATAACTATGTTCAGCGCTTTGAAAAGTTCACTCCCAGAGGATTACCCCAATGGCAACATCCTCATTTTCTTTGAGTTGTGGCTTTTCTAAGCCTGACTTAAATTGTATTATTTGCTCTGAATTCTTTTTTTTTTTTTTTTGAGTTGGAGTCTCACTCGGTCGCCCAGACTGGAGTGCAGTGGCAGCCTCGACCTGCTGGGCTGTGGCTATCCTTCCGCCTCAGCCTTCCGAGTAGCCGGAATTACAGGCGTGTGCTACCACGCCCGGCTGATTTTTTGATTTATTGTAGAGATGAGGTCTTGCCTGCCCAGGCGGGTCTCAAACCCGCGGGCTCAGGCAATTCACTCACATCAGCCTCCCAAAGGTGCAGGATTATAGGCTGAGTCACCGAGCCCGGTTTGCTCTGAATTCTTTTTTTTTTTTTTTTTTGAGTTGGAGTCTCACTCAGTCACCCAGACTGGAGTGCAGTGGCCGCTCCCGGCCACCGCAGCCTCGACCTGCTGGGCTCTGGCGATCCTTCTGCCTCAGCCTTTCGAGTAGCCGGAATTACAGGCATGCGCTACCATGCCCGGCTGATTTTTTAAAATTTTTTATTTATTATAGAGATGAGGTCTCCCTGCCCAGGCGGGTTTCAAACCCGCGGGTTCAGGTAATCCACTCACCTCAGCCTCCCAAAGGCGCGGGATTACAGGCTGAGCC
>NW_007247780.1:658293-665174 GCF_000164805.1 Carlito syrichta | reverse complement strand
CCCCCTCACCAAAAGAAAGACATGCAATATTGTTAGCTGAATGGTATGATTCCTTCCATTTTTATGAAATATTTAAACAGAAAATTATGCATACAATCCCATAAAAAAGCAAAATTAAAAAGCATAAGAAAGATGAAGAACACAAATCATAATGAAAAATTCAAAAGAATTTAAATTTTTTATTAAAATACAGGGGTGCCAAAAATGTATACAAACTTTAAGAGATGTTATCTATTTATTGCTTTTTGAAATCAAATTAAATTTCAGTAGCAATATGTAGTATGAAGTTTGCTCAGCTGTGCTTCCAACATTTTTAGTGCCAGTCATTCGGATCGTTGAGGGAGAAGGATAGCTGGAGGCCTAAAGCCATAGTTTGAGGTGGCCGGGAGCATAAAATCGCACTCCAGTTTGGGCCACCGTGTGAGAATCCAAAAAAAAAAAAAAAAAAAAAATCAGGTGCCAATTCCATTATATTCATCTTTACGGAAGTTACCACAAATCCTTTTTGAGGAAGAGGCAATAAAGAAACAGAAAAACAAACAAGCAAGCAAATAGATACAGCAATACATTGGATAATATATTTGATACTTCCTCTTCCTCTTTGAACCTTTATAGTATTTTCTATATTTAAATGGAAACTATGACACCAACACAAACACAGGTAATGTTATCCATTTTCACCAATTGACTATAAAACACCTTGACTTTCTGTCTAAATTAGAAAAAATATGTGGACTTTGAGAGGTGCCGATGAGCAATAGTCTGCTACAGAGCTGCTTTAATAGCTTCAAAAGATATCTGTCCTCCCCACAGTCATGCCATGAATACTATTTGTTCCAATAAAGATGCATTTTGAAAAGACTATTCTGAGGCAGATAAGAGAAGCTGTTGGCATGCTTTAATGAGGCAAAATGAGAAGGGGGCTGTAGAAACAGTTGGACAGACTGCTCATGAGAGCAGAAGGAAGCTCATGCCTTTTTATAGTCATCCTGGTCCCTTGAGTCCCTGAAATACTCTTCCCAAGCTTTCAAAGGTAGGACTTGCTAAGTGGACATTCCCGAAACACAAAGCTAGAAATATCCTCATTCTGCAACAGAACCCGCCCACGCTCTCATGAAGAACAGGGTATCTCTGTGTCCCCAATGGGGAGATTGAGCTGAAAAGTCAGGATGATGAGGTATGCAAATATCTGTGACCTTGGATTGTCTCCCAAGGACAGCAACCTGGAGCATTGCCGCCTTGCCCTCTTTGATTTCAAGGGAATTAACACTCCTCACATTCACCTGCGTGTGCCCCCTACCTGGAGAAACATGATGACTTGGGGTTCGCTGCAAGAGACACGAAGTGTGGTTTAGCTTTGATACAGCTGCTTCAGTGAATATCGAGAACAGGGAGCAGAGTATGAATAATCATTTGCATCCAGAGTGCCCCAGGCAGCTCTCCAAAAGGGAACCGTGGTAGTCGAAGCTTCCGAAGTAGCAGGGGACCCCCCACTTAGTTTTGAACTTGGAGGAGAGAGAGGAAAAAGACTATTTCCAACAGAGCTGACAAATTCAGGGTTAAATAAAAACAGTGGTATTCCTTGAAGAACGGGGAGATCATGCCGGCTGGAGCCTTTATTTCATGTTAATCACTTTGTAGTTGCTGCAGCCTGAGAAAGACACATTTGTTATGCAGACAGTGTTCATTGTCAGCAGCTGATCAAGAATGCAGGAGAGCCAGCCACAAAATGAATTAGCTCTCTGGATATCAAACGGAAAACCAATTTGAACCAGAGCGTGGCACATGGACTCCAGCAGGATTAAAATATGCTACGCGCCCATAAGAGTGTGCATTGCGATGCTGCTAATTATCTGCTATTTTTAGGAGAGGTGTTGAGAAAGGAAAGGGCCAAAAGAGGGGACCATGGCAGCCCAACAATAGGGTTCATTTGGGATGCCAGGGGTTCATAGACCTCTGTCCATGTCGATTTCCCAAGCTCTTGAAAGGCCTTTATTTTTTGCTCAATAATTTAGTATTTATCCTCCGTAAGAATGTTGGGAATTTCAACAATTCAGAGTATGTCACAAAAGAAGACCTGTGCTGTGCAGAGTCATGGAAGCCAAACACTGTCAGAGCAAAGCTTTGCTGTGCCTAGAAGGAAACAGCACAGGCAGAGGACAAAGGACCAATAAAGAGACAGGGTCTTTTCTAAGGGGCACCATGGAACCTGTCTGCCAGGTGAACTGATGGCCTCCCATAGTCTTTCACTTCCAGTTATAATCTAAAGCTCAGATTGCAAGCATTTCAACCACCCTTGGACCAGGTTTATTGTCTCCTGGGTTGCATTGGGTTTCCCCACCAGACAGCGGTGCTATGAAGTAAAGGAAAGAAAATTCATCATCTTTAAGTTCTCCTGCATGTTCTTGTGTTTGTGTTGATTATGCCATGAAAAAGAAACAGAAATATGTAGACACACTCTTCTCTTTAAAACCTCAAAATATTAGGAGATTCAAAAAAGAAAAAAGTCCTGTGTGTATGGATATATATATGAAAATTTCAATTTGTTGAAGTATTGTATCACTAAAGATGGCTACATGGATGGTCACCAAAAGAAGAAGGCAGGGTTTGGATGGCTCAATACAAGTGTCATGGCTCACCCCTAAGAGCAGCCAAAAAGTTGGCTTGCAGTTGAGCTGCTTTGTACCTGAGATGCATCATGAACTTCAAGGTGAGTAGCTGCAAGGGCTCATTAATGACAGTGAATAAATTCTCCAAGTATCTCAAGATTAAAAGTCAACTGGATAAATATGTGTACACACTCACACACACACACACATACACCACCACCACCACCATCACCAGCAAAAACAACAAAATCCAAGTAGCGGGGACAACCGCATTGTAGCATTACCTATTCTGGTGAAATGTCATCAATTCATCAAACTACATTCGTACACACAAAACAAAACCAATAGTCACATATCACACTAAGAGGGAAGGAAGCATTGCAACATGCCCTGTTGGAGAAAGATATTCATTTATCAAACATTTATAAGTTCAGCATTCAAATTCTAATTCTAATACATCATGTAATGCAAATTTGGCTTTTTCTCAAGAGATGCAGATACATCCAAGAGGCCATAGGTTACCCATTACAGCATCCCTTTTTTGTTTTTTTGTTTTTTTCATTTGGAGTCTCACTCTGTCGCCCAGACTGGAGTGCAGTGGCCGCTCCTGGCCACCACAGCCTCGACCTGCTGGGCTCCGGCAATCCTTCCGCCTCAGCCTTCCAAGGAGCTGGAACTACAGACGCGCGCTACCACACCTGGTTAAATTTTTTTAAAAATTTAATTATTGTAGAGATGAGGTCTCGCCAAGTTGCCCAGGTGGGTCTCGAACCTGCAGGCTCAGGCAATCCACTCACCTCGGCCTCCCAAAGCGCGGGATTACAGCCTGAGCCACTGATCCCGGCTACAGCATCCCTTTTTATGATCATCGCACCATGGCCACTTGGTGTTATGTGATGGTTTCTTGGGATAACATTGCATGTAGTATTCCCCAAATGCTTTTTTACTCCAATTTTTGACCCAGAGCTGAAAGTATTAATGCATAGCCAAACACGGAACAGTTATGTTTTTGTTTCTCAGAATCCTCTTAAGAGGAACGGTATGTTTTTGAGTTGCCTATACCTGAAATCCTATTTGGCTTTTGATTTTATTTTTATTTTTATTTATTTATTTATTTATTTGAGTTGGAGTCTCACTCTGTTGCCCAGACTGGAGTGCAGTGGCCGCTCCCCGCCACCGCAGCCTCGCCTGCTGGGCTCCGGCTATCCTTCCGCCTCAGCCTTCCAAGTAGCTGGAACTACAGGCGCGCGCTAACACACCCAGCTAATTTTTTGATTTATTGTAGAGATGAGGTCTCACCAAGTTGCCCAGGCGGGTCTTGAACCCGCGAGCTCAGGCAATCCACTCACCTCAGCCTCCCAAAGGCGCGGGATTACAGGCTGAGCCACCGAGCCCGGCAGGCTTTTGATTTTATTGTAGGAACAGAAACTATGTGCCATGGACTATTCAGAAGTCTCCTTCCAGGGGATGAATTTAATGAGTCTCAATAAATACTTTGTCTCCTTCATAAAATTCCAGGGGAAATAATTTTGTTAGGGAGGTGGTTCTCATCAAGGGGATATTTAGCAATGTCTGGGAATATTTCTGGGGTTTCAGAGTTATTGGGATTAGATTATTGATATTGAATCTAGTGTATGGAAGCCAAAGATGCTGCTAAATATCTTACAATGCACAGGACAGCAGCACCTCCACAATAAAGAACTACCCAGCCTAAAGTATTATAAAAGTCTCTGCTCTTCATTGGGTCATATATGGGTACTTGGAAAGGTTGAGTCTTACCTGAAATAGTAGTGCCTGGATTTGGCAAACCTGGTGAGCAGAAACTCTTGCAAGATTCTCTTTTTCTTTTTCTTTTTCTTTTGAGTTGGAGTCTCACTCTGTCGCCCAGACTGGGGTGTAGTGGCTGCTCCCGGCCACCGCAGCCTCAACCTGCTGGGCTCCGGCAGTCCTTCCGCCTCAGCCTTCCAAGTAGACGGAATTACAGGCATGCGCTACCACACCCGGCTGATTTTTTGATTTATTGTAGAGATGAGGTCTCGCTGCCCAGGTGGGTCTCGAACCTGCGGGCTCAGGCAATCCACTCACCTCAGCCTCCCAAAGGCGCGGGATTACAGGCTGAGCCACTGAGCCCGGCTGATTCTCTTTTTCAAGAGGATTATTTCTTCTGAATTATGTATATGAATTTATATGAGCCCCTAAAATCATATCATGTCTACACTACCCAACACATAATTTAGGCTCAAGAGCCTAAAGTACAGAGTGTTAGAAATGTGGACATGATTCATGGGAACATGGGTAATATTGGGTGCTCCTGGACCCATGCCAGGCAGAGAAGTTTGGGTCCCTGAATTCTTTTTTCCTTTTTCTCTCTGAGTGCAAACTCCACCTGTGAAGAGTAGAGCTCCATCTCTGGGCACTAAGCACATTTTAAAACACATCTAAGGTTTCTGAAAATATTAGGCACATAGAATAATGGCCTCCACCTTAAGACTGGAGATGTGTCCACTGTTGGATACATCTTCATTGTTCCTTGCATCCAGTCTTCTAAAACCCAACAGCCAATCTAGGAGCCCATGAACAACTACCTGGTCATCTTTAAATGTCTGAAAAGTGTCATTTGTGGTAGCTTTAATTAATACATTTTCTCTGTGGAGAAGGAGGTGAGATACCATTTTCAAAGGACGATACTTGATTGGTTCCCCAGAAAATTTGAGTTGGCCTTGTCAGAATGAGATCATGTCTTGGAGATTTCTCTCCTGCTCCAAAGTCCATGGGCATCTTTTTCAAAGACAGTAGTCCAAGGTTCTGCACACACTACCATCCCCACATCCTCACTTAGCAAACTGAAAGAAGAGGAATTTAGTGAACACTGGATTTCATGAACCCCGGGAAGGAGTACACATTTTCTCATCACAAGTCAATAATTAGGCAATGAACATGGGTGGTGATAATTTCATTTCATGAAAAATTAAGCAATGAATGGGTTTCTTGTTTATGGAATATCACCAATAACTGTAGTTTTCCAGTTAGGATTTAGGAATGGATCGTATTAGTCAAGGTTCTCCAGAGAAACAGAATCAACAGGATATATACAGAAATATATATGGATAAGAAGAGATTTATTATAGAAATTGGCTCATGCAGTTATGGAGGCCAAGAAGTCCCCAGATTCACCATGTGCAAATGGAGAACAAGAAAAGACAGTGGTATTATTCAGTCCAAGTTCAAAGGCCTGAGAATCAAGAGTGCCAGTGTCCCTGGCCAGGAAAAGATGAAAGTCTCAGCTTGAGAAGAGAGAGTGACTTCACCCTTCTTCAGCCTTTTTGTTTTATTCAGGTCATCAACAGATTGGATGGTGCCTACCCAGATTGGTGAGGGTGGGCTGTCTTTACTCAGTCTGCTGATATAAATGTCAATATCTTGGGAAACACCCTCACAGATACACCCCCAAATATGTTTTACCAGTTATTTGGGCATGTCTTAATTAGCACAGTCAAGTTAACACGTAAAATTAACCATCACGTGGATTATGTCTGCTTTTTAGGCAATTTAAGTGTTCTTCAGCAGAAGTTTTATAAGTGCATTCACATAATCATCTTCTGGTTACAGGATGGTGTGCACTTCATTTTATTCTAATTGTGGCTTCATAGTCATTGATAATATTTGGAAGGGGGTGCATATGTTGTTTGTGTTTTATGCTGCTTTGTAAGCACTGGATTATACAAACAAATATTGTTGGACACATCCTCGTTCTCAGCAACATGGATCCTGAAGTTCATGGTTGGTATCCTTCTGGAATTGGATCCTATTCCTGGAACACATTAGGAAACTGATTTACTGGATTTGAGAAAATGAAAACTTATCTAAGGAAAACGGCTCTGAGGCACTAGTACCACCAGCAACCTTTACCAAAGGTGAAGGGGATTATCATTTCACATTAATTGCCCCATAAATTCTGTCTCATTCAGAATATAATAGGTAGCCGGGCTTGGTGGCTCAGCCTGTAATCCCGCGCCTTTGGGAGGCTGAGGTGAGTGGATTGCCTGAGCCCGTGGGTTCGAGACCCGCCTGGGCAACTTGGCGAGACCTCATCTCTACAATAAATCAAAAATTAGCCGGGCGTGGTAGCGTGCGCCTGTAGTTCTGGCTACTTGGAAGGCTGAGGCGAAGGATCGCCGGAGCCCAGCAGGTCGAGGCTGCGGTGGCTGACAGTGGCCACTGCACTCCAGTCTGGGTGACAGAGTGAGGCTCCAACGCAAAAAAAAAAAAAAA
>NW_007247780.1:655190-658139 GCF_000164805.1 Carlito syrichta | reverse complement strand
GCTGGACTCCTGCGATCCTTCTGCCTCAGCCTTCCAAGTAGCCTGAACTACAGGCGCACGCTACCACACCCGACTAATTTTTGATGTAGTGTAGAGACGAGGTCTCACCAAGTTGCCCGGGCGGGTCTCGAACCCATGGGCTCAGACAATCCACTCGCCTCGGCCTCCTAAAGCGCTGGGATAACAGGCTGAGCCTCCGAACCCGATCGAGCCTCTTCTTTAGTCTGACTTTGATTTGAGGATGTGATTTCCTAGTCAACAATAATATAGACTTGCTTCCTGACGAGTTGTTAAAATCCTACTTTACGTATTTTCTATCCATGCATTGTCCTATTTACCCTGACTCCTTGGAACAAACAATGTTTTTGTCAGGTCAATAATTAATCTCTGCAAGCTGCAGAGTGAAAATGAATGTGCAACCTGTGTAGACAAGCCTTTCATTTTCAACAATGTCAGAAATATCTAAAAAGGTCTTTGTGAGGTAGCAATTGTATACACCACAATACAGATGCAAGGATGGGCAAGAAACGCTGAGACTAATTAAGGAAAGAATTAAAGGTAAAATCCAAAGCTCCTATCCAAACCCTGGCCAATGGCATCACAGAGTCTTCAGCAAACAATAACCAGAACCTGGAGTCTCTCCATGACATGATATTTACATGATTGTCATGAATAACTAAATTTAATTCCTCTCTCAGAGATGCATGTGATCACATCAACTGTCATTCTTCCTTCCATTAATTTGAACATACCAGTGAGTAATCCATTATTTCTGGTTTGATTTGATTCAATCAGTGATAACTCAAAACTGAATTTTGTCTTACAGTCACCACTGGTTAGTTTTAGTAGTTCTTTGTGTACAGGTACCTACTTAAATTACTGAATTGCATCACATTGCATTACCTGTGATTTTATTTTGTTTTCCTTTAAGATTCCTCTATTCTACAAATGCTTTACATATGGGTAAGAAAATTCATTTCTCACTTCTTTGCTACCCAAGGATTTCTTTCCAAGAGATTTCCCATTTCGATATTTGAACATTCCTCTCCAAATTATATTTCTTTTTAAATGTTTTTCATTTTCACAGAAATGGCACTTCCTGCACCTTAATTGTGTTATGTTCCCAGGATGGTGTTCCAATTTTACACACACCTCTTAGGTTTGATATTTCTTCCCATTAAACCATAATCATTAGGTAACTACCATTTAAAAGATCACTTTAGGTCGGGCTCGGTGGCTCAGCCTGTAATCCTAGCACTTTGGGAGGCTGAGGCGAGGGGATTGTCTGAGTCCATGTGTTCGAGACCCACCCAGGTAACTTGCCGAGACCTCGTCTCTACAATAAATCAAAAAACTTAGCTGAGCATGGTAGCGCATGCCTACAGTTCCAGTTACTTGGAAGGCTGAGGCGGAAGGATCGCCGGAACTCAGCAGGTTGAGGCTGTGGTGGCCGGGAGTGTGCCACTACACTCCAGTCTGGGTAACAGAATGAGACTCCAACTCCAAAAAAAAAAAAAATCACTTTAACTCCTTTATGATATAAACTGGTGCTTTAACTTAGTTTTTCCTCAATATGTTAACCTGGAACAAGAAATGAGCAATATGGCAAACAGTTGCTTCTTAATGTGATTCTCTTATACTTTCCCTCTATCCATCACCACTACCAAATAAAAATCTGAATAACATTATAAGGAAGGCATTTTATATGTAATGACAAGTTGGACGGCATCTAATTATAAACAGATAGGGGATAGCAAGGCATTTGTAGGACTCTGGTTTCTTGCTCATCATATATTTTTCTCTTTCAAGTTAATGACAGATTTTCTCTTCCATGTCCATCCAGATCCTATACTACGTAATATGAATATCCTTGCTTATTTTCATCTGAGGACACCCAGGTTTTTTCTCTCTAAATTTCAACAATCATGTATGTTTTCCACCAAGCACAACCACCTCCATGAAAACTCAGCTCATTGTTCCCTTCCTTTCTAAAACCCCATAACATTGACTGTATAAGTCAATTGTTGACTCAATCAATACTCAGTTCAATGCCATTGTACTCGTCATCAACTATGCATTGATCTTCTACTGTGTGCCCAACACATTGCTTGGAATGAGAGACACAGAAGTGGGAAAGATGTGTTTAATGCCTAGGTCTTGGAATTTAAAATCCTGATGCAGAAACAGACCCTAAGCAGAGAAATACATAAGGTATTTATTTATTTATTTGTTTATTTTCAGTTGGAGTCTCTCTCTGTCGCCCAGACTGGAGTGCAGTGGCCTCTCCCGGCCACCGCAGCCTCCACCTGCTGGGCTCCGGCGATCCTTCCGCCTCAGCCTTCCAAGTAGCCAGAATTACAGGCGTGCGCTACCACGCCCGGCTGATTTCTTGATTTATTGTAGAGATGAGGTCTCACTGCCCAGGTGGGTCTCGAACCTGCAGGCTCAGGCAATCCACTCATCTCAGCCTCCCAAAGGCGCGGGATTACAGGTTGAGCCACCGAGCCCGGCTAGATATTTATTTATTAATAATATGAGTCCCGCATGAAGAAAAGTAGCACCTTAGTTCAAGGGGACCAACCTGTCTTACACCAATCGAAGTTTCTCTGAATGAAATTTTCAGCAGTTGCCCCACAAAAGAATACAAATAAAACAAAAAGAAAAAGAAACCTTTTGTATGAATAAGGACTGTTATGTGTGTAGGATTCGTTTTCTTTGCAATAGCATCCACATTTTTAAGGTGTTCTGTCGTCAACCAGTCTTAGTTCAGATTTTATTTTATTTTATTTTATTTATTTATTTTTGAGTTGGAGTCTCACTCTGTGGCCCAGACTGGAGTGCAGTGGCCGCTCCCGGCCACCGCAGCCTCGACTTGCTGGGCTCCGGCGATCCTTCCGCCTCAGCCTTCCGAGTAGCCGGAATTACAGGCATGCGCTACCACGCCCGAAT
>NW_007247780.1:643343-655019 GCF_000164805.1 Carlito syrichta | reverse complement strand
CGAGGCAAGTGGATTGCCTGAGCCCACGGGTTCGAGACCCACCTGGGCAACTTGGCGAGATCTCGTCTCTACAATAAATCAAAAATTAGCCAGGCATGTAGTTCCGATTACTAGGAAAGCTGAGGCGGAAGGATCACTGGAGCCCAGCAAGTGGATGCAGGGGTAGCCATGAGTGTGCTACTGCACTCCAGCCTGGGTGACAGAGTAAGACTCCAACTCAAAAAAAAGAAAAAGAAAAAGAAAACTTGGGCATCTCTTACTCACCCATCCATGTTACTTTTACCTCTTCTTTTTGTGTGTAGATGACATTTAATTGCATTCATCTTATCCCTGGGACTTGCTTCACAGGGGCCTATAAAATATTCCACCATCACCTCCTATATCTTATTAAGTCATCAAAAACTGGTTGTATTCTTCACTGGCGACAGTGAGACTCCAACTCAAAAAAAAAAGAAAAGAAAAAGAAAAATCCACCTTTTTCTCAGCATCTCCCTTTTTACTATTCTGGGAGGCATTTCCAGCAGGATCTTCATTTCAATCTTGAATATCCCCTTCTCCCCTAGGTTGATTTACAAGGAAGATTATAACAATGGCTATAACAATGACCTGTCAGCATGTCATTGGTCAAGTGTCCCATGGGTCATCTGGTATATGTGACATCTCAGTAGACAGAGCTCAGAAATGATTTGATGGGTTCTCAAAACTCCATTAAAAATTAACTAAGAAATAGTCAGAGACTTGAGTAGTCTAAAATAAAACACAATGTTAATTATGACAATAAAACATAAAATTCCTTGCTTCTATTTCTTAAAAACATATGCCCTTTAGACCTTGGGCTAGTTGCTAAATAGAACATTTATGTATCACTGCTGTTGATAGCTGTGTGCATTGGTACAGATCACCTAGCAAAATGCAACACATGCCAGTCTCTATTTAGGCAGACATCCTAGGAAGATACACTTTGTTTCTATGTCATTGTTGAAGAGAATTATCACATTTCTTGGTCTCTTGCCATACTGTATTTTGCTTTTTTATGCTGTAGACTATTTTTTTTAGTACTGTGACATTAGTGCTGAATCCAATCCAATTGATGCAATTCTTAGTCTAAGAGTAGGTAGTTATCTTTCCCTATTACATTTTTCACAGTTTTCTAGTGTTTTATATCACAATTACCTGGGACAAAAGTTTGAAACATAATTTCTCATCTGTTGAGGATGAAACAATGTGGTCATTAATTACTTTCTTTTAAATACTAATTTACTTTGATACGTAAAGTTATTGTATATGTATGGGTAAATTATTTGCTTTTATTTTAAAATTTGGACTCAAGTATTATCTTTGTGGGGACCGCCAAAAGCTTGGGAAAAAATACATTTATGAATCTTAAAGCAAACCCATATAATTTTCTTACATCTTGACTGTAAATGCTTATTAGAGAGAAAAACTCATTAATAAGTAACCTCAATTTTTATGTTCCCCTATTTCATAACAAAAGAATTTAAACATTCATCCAATAAATATTGGATGAGCATCAACTATGTATTGATAATTGTTCTAAGTGCTGGGGAGAGGGCACTGAAAATGATAAAATCTCTCTTATGAAGCCTATATAGACAGTCCCGAACATATGATGGTTTGACTTACCATTTTTCAACTTTACAATGGTGTGAAAGCCATATGCATTCAGTAGAAACTATACTTCAAATAGCCATACAACCACTCTGATTTTCACCTTCAGCACAGTATTCAATAAATTACATGAAATATTTGGCACTTTATTATTTGTTTTGTTTTGTTTTGTTTTTGAGTTGGAGTCTCACTCTGTCGCCCAGACTGGAGTGCAGTGGCCACTCCCAGCCACCGCAGCCTCGACCTGCTGGGTTCTGGCGATCCTTCCACCTCAGCCTTCCAAGTAGCTGGAACTACAGGCGCACGCTACCACACTCGGCTCATTTTTGATTTATTGTGGGGATGAGGTCTCGCCAAGTTGCCTGGGCGGGTCTCGAACCTGCGGGCTCAGGCAATCCACTCACCTCAGTCTCCCAAAAGCACGGGATTACAGACTGAGCCACCGAGCCCGGCTCGGCACTTCATTATAAAATAAGCTTTGTATTAGATGATCATGCCCAACTATAGGCGAATATAAGTGTTCTTATAACTTATGCTTATAAATATGCTCAAATATTAGCATATTTAAGGAAGGCTAGGCTAAGCTATAATGTTTGGAAGATTAGGTGTATTAAGTGCATTATAAACTAAAGATATTTTCAATTTAAGATAATGGGACATAACCCCATTATAAGTCAAGGAGCGTCTATACCCCGAAGCAGAAGAAGACAAACAAGTAAATAGATACATGGAAAAATAATTTGTATTACTTTGCTGCTTCCTAAATAGATAGATACACAGATGGATAATAGATATAGACAAGTAGATGTTAGATAGATAGAAAGAAAAGGAAATAGAAATATTTCACCTTAAAATACACTCAGGGAGATTTGTATAAAAATGTTCAGCAACTTTATATATAGCAATCCTAAACTTCAAACAACCCAGGTATCCATCAATTGAAGAATGATTAAATAAATAGTGGTTGAATCCTAGAACAGAATATCATTCAGAAAAGAAAACAAGAAGAAAACTACTGGTGCACATAACAAAATGAGTTCATTGCAATCATATTATGCTGAGAAAAAGCAGTCTTAACACATAGAATGGCCAGATTTAGTAAATAAAAATTCAGGACACCCAAGTAACCTGAATTTCAGAGAAATAATACATAATTTTTCATGTAAGTATGTTCCAAATATTCCATGGGTCAGATTTATACCAAAAATATGCATGAATTATCTGAAATCCAAATTTAACTGAACATAGAGTATTTTATGTTACCTCCATTTATACAGTGTGTAAATTTATGTATGTGCAAATCTGCACTGGAAAATAACTAGGTAATGCTTACCTTGGGGTGGGGAACAGTGATTGACTAGGAGAAGGCATGAGGGAACTTTCCAGGGTGACACTCATGGTCTATATATCAATAGGGACTCGAGTTACACAGGTGCAAGCGTTTGTCAAAATTTAGTAGATGTAAATTTGGGGTCTGTGAATTTCATTGTGTATAAATTTACACACAGAAAAATTATAAACAAATATTAAACTTTAGTTAAATATAAGTGTATCGGAGAATGTATGGGAAGTTTATAGGCACTTGCAATTTACCTTAAAATATGTTAAATATGGCAAATGAATGGAGAGAGATATGAATAGATATATGGATGAATTGATACATGAATAGATACATGATAAAGTATGTGTTAGGCAGAATAGCTCACCCTCCCAAAGATACCCAGATCTTATTTCACAAACCTGTGATTATGTTAGGTTATATTGCTATCTTAGCTTATTTGTGTTGCTACAAAGAAATATCTGAGGCAAGTTAATTTATAAAGAAAAGAGGTTCAGCTAGGCTCGGTAGCTTAGCCTGTAATCCCGCGCCTTTGGGAGGCTGAGGTGAGTGGATTGCCTGAGCCCGTGGGTTCGAGACCCGCCTGGGCAGCGAGACCTCATCTCTACAATAAATCAAAAAATCAGCCGGGCATGGTCGTGCATGCCTGTAATTCCAGCTCTTTGGAAGGCTGAGGCGGAAGGATCACCGGAGCCCAGCAGGTCGAGGCTGCGGTGGCCAGGAGTGGCCACTGCATTCCAGTTTGGGCGACAGAGTGAGACTCCAACTCAAAAAAAAAAAAAAAAAAAGAAAAGAGGTTCATTCGGCTCATGGCTCCACAGGCTGTACAAGAAGCATGGCACCAGCATCTGCCTCTGGTGAGGCCTCAGGAAGCTTCCACTTATGACAGAAGGTGAAGGGAAGCTGATGAGAGAGGAAGCCAGGCTGAAGGGAGTACCAGGATCTTAACAGCTAGCTCTCCTGGGAACTAAGAGTGAGAACTCACTCACTCCTGCAAGAATGGCACCAAGCTATTCATGAGGGACATGCCCCCATGACCTAAATACCTCTCACCAGACCCCACCTCAGATCAAAGTTCAACATGAGACTTGGTGGTGTCAAACCATATCCAAATCATAGCAATGGCAAAGAGAAATTAAGGTTATGGATGGAATTGAGGTTGCTAATCATTTACCCTTGAGGTGGAAAGATTATCTTTGATTATCCAATGTAATAACAAGGGTCATTAAAGATGAAGAGGGAGGAAGGAGAGGAAGTCAGGGTGATGAGATGTGAGAAAATGCCATCAAGTTTGTTTGCTTTGTGGGCTTTAAGATTGAAAAAGAAATTATAAGCTAAGAAATGTAGACTATTTCTAGAATAGATGCTTCCTAGAGCCCCCAGAAAGGAAAATAGACCTGCTGACATTATCCAGAAAACCTGCATCAGACCTCCAGGACTGTAAGTTAACAAATTACTGTTGTTTAACCCCTAAGTTTATGGAAATCTGCGACAGCAGCAATGAGAAGCTAACACATTTAGTAAAATGTTAGTGGCAGGTACATAGTTGTTCATTGGAATATTATTTCAACTTTTCTGGATATTTGAAGAAATTTATAATAAAATTTTGGGAAACAATTTAAATAAATTATTAAAAATAAATTAAAGCCGGGCTTGGTGGCTCAGCCTGTAATCTCGCGCCTTTGGGAGGCTGACGTGAGTGGATTGCCTGAGCCCGCGGGTTCGAGACCCACCTGGTTAGCAAGACCTCATCTCTATAATAAATCTAAAAATCAGCCGGGCGTGGTAGCACATGCCTGTAATTCCGGCTACTTGGAAGGCTGAGGCGGAAGGATCGCCGGAGCCCAGCAGGTGAGGCTGCGGTGGCCGGGAGCGGCCATTGTACTCCAGTCTGGGTGACAGAGTGAGACTCCAACTCAAAAAAAAAATAATAATAATAAATAAATAAATAAATAAAGAAAGAAAGAAAGAAAGAAAGAAGAACATTTAGTGCTAGTGTAGTTTCACTTCAGTGAGAAGAGAAGCATCTGATTCTAATGCCAAATAGTGAATGTTAGAAACTGGCTAATAATTTGACTCTTTTAAACATCTTTGTAGAAAAGTGTCTAAGAACTCCAAAATTAAATACTCCACTTGGAAAAATCAGTCTCTTCCTCCTCACAAGGCAGAGGAGAAGTTATTTATTCTTGAGCAAATGTTGAATTACCTGTCCCCAATAGGCTCAAGAAATGGTTATCTTCCAAACATATTCAGTCTTTATCAAGAGGATTTCTGATGAATGTCATTTTCTCTATCTTGGCAACATTTCTTAGAACAGTTTTCGTCTCTTCAGAGAGTCTTCCTCTGTTCCATAGCCAGACTACACTGCAATGGTTCTGCCCCGTCTTTTGCTCTTGTGAAGCGGCAAGGCTCCATTGCCCAGGAGATCTGAGAGTTACTACACCACCTTCAGAAATTAGAGAGCTCCATGGGTAGTCAGAAGGACCACATTCAAGAATCTGGGTGGCACACAGATTTCCTCCCTCATTCATTAATAATAAATATTTACAGATCCCCTTTCATGTTCTAGAAACTCATCAAGGTTTGTATCATTTAATTGTTGCTATATAGCAAATTATCCCTAAACATAACCACTTAAAATGTTATATCTCAGTTTCTGTAGGTCAAAAATCAGGTGTGGCTTAGTTGGGTGAATCTGACTCAAGATATCTCATGAGGTTGCTGCCTTGGTGCCAGCAATGGCTGCTGTTCTAGCTGCAGCTCACTCGTGGTCATACGTATGCTTGGTCTCTTATCTCATGCGTCTCTTTCTCTCTCTCCCTACAAGATTTTCTCACAACATTGCAGCTGACTTCTCCCAAGGCAAGTGATCCTAGAAAGAATGGAATGAAAGATCATGCACAGGATGAATTCTTTTTAACTTAATCTTGGAAGTGATATCCCATCGCTTCTGTCATATTTATGTGTTTTTTGTTTGTTTGTTTGTATGTTTTGAGTTGGAGTCTCACTCTGTTGCCCAGACTGGAGTGCAGTGGCCGCTCCCAGGCACCGCAGCCTTGACCTGCTGGGCTCCGGCGATCCTTCCACCTCAGCCTTCCAAGTAGCCAGAACTACAGGCGCGCGCTACCACGCCCGACTGATTTTTTGATTTATTGTAGAGATGAGGTCTCGCCAAGTTGCCCAGGCGGGTCTCGAACCCGCGGTCTCAGGCAATCCACTCACCTCAGCCTCCCAAAGGCACGGGATTACAGGCTGAGTTGCCGAGCCCGGCTGTCATATTTAATTCATTGGAAATGATTCACTAAATCCAGTCCTCTCTCAAAGGGAGGGAGTTACATAAAGCTGTGAAGAACAGGAGGCAGGGCACCGTGAATATCATCACAGAGACTGCCTTTCTCAGTCTACCCTTTGGGCTCAATGATTCATGGCCCTCCATGCACTCTTCCCCTCCTGAGGTCTCCAAGAGTCAACTGCTCTGGGTAAATAAATCAGACAGTTGCCTGTTCTCATACACTTTTTGAGAATATTGGGTGGGACTGGGACTCAGGCAACAAAGAAGTCATCAAATACATAATTAAGAGAACTTCATGCTTTGGTAGTTAAGTGTTGTCCATAGAGGTATTCTATTGCATTGGATGAAGAAGAGTCAGCAGGCTTGTTAGAAGCCTACGTGAAGTCAGAAAGTTCAGACCTTTTGTGTAGACAGAACAAAATTTTGAGGAGGGAGAAAAATAACATGTATGTTCTTTATTTTTTTTTATTTTTTATTTTTTTTGAGTTGGAGTCTCACTCTGTCACCCAGACTGGAGTGCAATGGCCGCTCCCGGCCACCGCAACCTCCACCTCCTGGGCTCCAGCGATCCTTCTGCCTCAGCCTTCCAAGCAGCTGGAACTACAGGTGCGCGCTACCACACCCGGCTAATTTTTTTTGTTTGTTTTTTGTTTTGGTTTTTTTTGAGTTGGAGTCTCACTCTGTCGCCCAGGCTGGAGTGCAGTGGCCGCTCCCGGCCACCACAGCCTCGACATGCTGGGCTCCAGCGATCCTTCTGCCTCAGTCTTTCAAGTAGTTTTCTTTGATTTATTGTAGAGATGAGGTCTCGCCTGCCCAAGCGGGTCTCGAACCCGCGGGCTCAGGCAATCCACTCACCTCAGCCTTCCAAAGGCGAGGGATTGCAGGCTGAGCCACTGAGCCCGGCTAACATGTTATGTTCTTAACAACAATAGAACAAGGTTTGTTAAGAATATGATTAGAATTGCACCCGGGGAACAGAGAATTTCACTCAGCCTGAACAGTATGCACCCCACCCCCACACTTCTAGGCAGCAGAATGCCCTCACCCTCAGTACTAATTATATCATAATAAATAAGAGCAAGGCATGATACAGTGTTCAGGACACGCTACCCCAAAATACGGCACCTTGGCCTTTGGGAAAACAGCAGGAGTAAGCTGTAAAAACTAGAACCGTTTTCCCCCAAAAAATCTTGAAGTGAGCCATAAAACCTAGTTGGCCTTCCCCTGAAATCAGGTCATAGCATTCTCATTTCAATGGGGTCCTCCTTATACCTGGAGGAAAGGAATGTCTTCATCTCTGAAGATGCCAAGAAGAATCTGGACACATAGGCCTTGCTAAGTTCTCCCCAGTTTATTCCTATTAGGACACACCCCTTTTTGTCCAATTATTCTTCAACACAACCATGCACTCTTCATCAAACTTAAGCATGAAAATACAGTTTTCCCTGTTTCTTTGAGTCTTCTTTTCTGAAGGCTTCCATGTCATGTAAAACATATATCAAATAAATTTATGTGATTTTTTTTTTCTTGTTGATCTGATTTTTGTTATAGGGGTATCAGCCATGAAACTTATGATGGGTGAAAGGTCTTTTTACACACACAAATGTGCAAAGAGGAATTAGAATTGGAGTTAGGGTTAGGTTGTGTCCTCACATGGCAGACAGGATCGAAAGAGGGAAAGGAGATAAACTTGCTCTCTCAAGCTCTTTTATAAGGGCCCTAATCATATCCATGAGGATGGAGTCCTTGTGACCTAATTATCTCCAAAAGGAACCCACCTTTTAATAATAGTACATTGGGAATTACGTATCAACATGAGTCTTGGAAAGTCACAAAAATTCAGACCACAGCAGAAGTTTTGATGGAATGTATTCAAAGCACACATAAAATGGTTAAAGAATTAATAGCATGGCACTTTTTCAACTAAATTTGATCAAGCAAGGCTGAGCAATAAAGGATGTAGTTTCATATCCATCTCATTTTACCTGTTCTTCTCTTCAGCATCACTGCTTGGAAGGACCACTGTCTATAGAAGAGGCAGTTTACTGCTTGAATGCCCACTTCCAAAGTCCTTAAATCCACCCATAACTAATGCTGTCCAAACTGTGGCAAGACAGGACAGTAAAGATTGTTATGAGGAATAGAAAGCAAGTTGATAAAGAAGGATATAGTGAGTCAGTCTGAAACCCCAGGAACCTCAGAAGTGCTTAGAAAAGATTTGAAATTGACTGGACCTTAAATATATTATTGGATACAATGAGACCCCACTAGGTACACACTTTCTCTCCTTCTCCTGACTTTCTCCTACCTACTAGCCTTCCTACTCCCATCCCCAGCCCTCCACCACCTCTCACCAGGAACTCTGGGCTTCACTAGCATCAGCCAAAAAGCCTATGAGATTTTGGAGTTATTAGCCAACAACCAGGGAAAACACTAGCTGTTAATGGAAATGATTTTTTTCCTTTAGGAATCACATACAGTTTTGTATTCCTTGAATGAAAGGGATATTGATCTGGTAAATGCATCCTTTGGCAATTTTGTCATCATGTGAACATTCTAGAATGTACTTACACAAACCTAGAAGGCATAGCATACTACATACCTAGGCTGTACGGTATAACCTACTCTCCTCGGCTACAAACCTGTACAGCATATGACTGTACTGAATACTATAGGCAACTGTAACAAAATGCCTACACAAGGGTTTGTGCATCTAAACATAGAAAAGGTAAAATATAGTATGAAAGATTAAAAACATGACACCTGTGTAGGGCACTTACCATGAATGGAGCTTGGAGGACTAGACGTTGCTCTAGGTGGTGAGTGAATGTGAAAGCCAAGGACATCACTGTACACTACTGTAGATTTTATAAATACTGCACACATAGGCTACAGTTAATTTATTTTACATTTTTTTCTTCAATAATAAAGCAACTGACTGGGCGCTGTGGCTCATGCCTATAATCCCAGCACTTTGGGAGGCCGAGGTGAGAGGATTGCCTGAGCCCATGGGTTCGAGACAAGACTGGGTAATTTGGTGAGACCTCATCTCTACAATAAATCAAAAAATTAGCCGGACATGGTGGCACATGCCTGTAGTTCCAGCTACTTAGAAGGCTGAGGCTGACGGATCACCTAAGCCCAGTAGGCTGAGGATGCTGTGGCCATGAGCATGCCACTGCACTCCAGCCTGGGCGACAGGGTGAGAACTCCAACTCAAAAATAAAAAATAAAAAATAATAATAATAATAATAAAGCAACCTTTGCTTACTGTAACTTTTTTGTTTTACAAACTTGAAAAACAATTTAAACATTTTGACTCTTTTATAATAACACTTAGTTTAAAACACAATCACACTGCACAGCTGCACAAAAATAATTTTTCTTTATATTCTTATTCTATACGCTTTTTCATCTTTTTATTTATTTATATTTATTTATTTATTTGTATTTGTATTTTTATTTTTGAGTTGGAGTCTCACTCTGTCGCCCAGGCTGGAGTGCAGTGGCACGCTCCCGGCCACCGCAGCCTTGACCTGCTGGACTCCGGCGATCCTTCTGCCTCAGCCTTCCAAGTAGCTGGAACTACAGATGTGCGCTACCATACCCAGCTAATTTTTGATTTATTGTAGAGATGAGGTCTCGCCAAGTTGCCCAGGCAGGTCTCGAACCTGCGGGCTCAGGCAATCCACTCACCTCAGCCTCCCAAAGCACTGGGATTACAGGCTTAGCCTCTGAGCCTGGCCAATATTTTAAAAATGTATTTATTTAACTTGTAAAACTTTTTGTTTAAAACTAAGATGCAAACACACAAATTTGCCTAAGCTTTCACAGGGTCAGGATCATCACTGGGTAAGAAGAATTTCTTGGGCAACCCCCTCTGGTCCCTTCCCTCTGTGGGATCTTTTCTGTTCTCTCAAAAAATCCTGCATTAAAAAAAAAAAAAAGAATTTCTCAGTTCCATTATAATCTTATGAGACCATTGTTGTGTATGCAGTTTGTCATTGATAGAAATGTGACCATATGGTGCATGACCGTAATTTTGTCTTCTTGTTCTTCAGTTGGAGTTCTTTGTTCAGAAATGCGAAGGGTCTGAAATTTTATCCTAGTTTTAGGCTAACAAATTAGACTGCTAGAGCTTCATAGACGGTGGCAGACCACATGAAACCTCTGGGTCAGAAACAAAGGATAATTTTTGCACACAGTAATAGCAGTAGCCAGAGTAGTAGTGTTTGTGTTGGTTTCTTGAACTGCAATCCCCACCAGAAACTATGAAAAGGGCCGGTGATGACTGTACACAGTGTATTGCATTACAGGAGAGGAACCATGTGCTCAGGGACATAACCTGAATACTTATCATGGCTAGTAAGCCCATATGTTCTTTCCTCTAGGGAGAGAAATTATTTTTATTACATTGGCAAATAAGTAAACCTACCATTTGCCTTGAAGAAAGATATCTTCCAAGGTTTTTACCTATACGAGCATCCTTGAAAAGGTAGTCCACAATAAAGTCCATTGCAATCTTGCTTGCAATAAATGCAGAAATGATGGAGATACAGGCAGAATTGCCCCTCTCTGTACATTTTATTTTATTTTTATCTTATTATAAAGATGTGGGATACAATTCAGGGTTAGGTATACAAATGTTGATTATGCAGGTACCCTTGTTGAGGTATGCCCCTCCCTCCGCTAGCAATTTCCCTCAACTGCCAATCCCACACCCCTCCTCTGACGGTTTCCCACTATTGCCGATTCCTTTCTTACAGTATTATAATTGTTCAAGGTCTGCTTATGAGTGAGAATATTCTACAGAAAGGTACCTGCACATGTATGTTTGTTGCAGCTCACATTTTAAAAATGTGACTTCTGGAATAAATAAGACAATGACTTAGAGGTATAACAGCCTCTAAGATGTCAGAGTCTCTTAGTCCTATCACAGAATATGGGGTGAGAAACTCCCCATGAGTTAGTCTCCTTCCTCGAAATTAGGTTTTTAACTACTCACATACTCACATCAGCCGGTTTCATAGCTGGTTTAGAGCTTTCCAGTGCAATCCTAAAAGAAAATTGATCCTGAAACAGTTTAGTGACTTTCAGTTGTGAGTCATCTTGACCATCTGAATTGTGAATTAACCGCAATCATAACCTCCATAAAGAAGTGAAGCCAGCTGAGCTCTGTGGCTCAGCCTGTAATCCCAGCACTTTGGGAGGCCGAGGTGAGTGGATTGCCTGAGCCTGCGGGTTAAAATTAGCCGGATGTGGTAGCGCGTGCCTAATGTTCTGGCTACTTGGAAGGCTGGGGTGGAAGGATCGCCAGAGCCCAGCAGTTCAAGGCTGCGGTGGCTGGGAGCATGCCACTGCACTCCAGACTGGGTGACAGAGCGAGACTCCAACTCAAAAAAAAAAAAAAAAGAAA
>NW_007247780.1:637450-643286 GCF_000164805.1 Carlito syrichta | reverse complement strand
AAGAAAGTCCCAAGTAGAGGACCATGATTGTTGAATGTGATACATTGTATAACACTAGAGATGCTTCAGGGATGCAAATTGATAATAGTTTGTTTCAATTAAGTTGTGTGTGTGTGTGTGTGTGTGTGTGTGTGTGTGTGTTTATGAGCAAGCTATGAGCAAATGTTTATCAGCAAGCTGCTTTGTTATGACTGACTATTTTGGGCTGAAGTTATTACTTAAAAGCAACCAAATCATGGGCAAGGAAGAATGCATAAAAGAAAAGATCAAAGGCCCCTGGTCAACAAGTTAAGGCACAAATATCCTAAAGTGCATACTCCATTGGAAAATTTCACCAATTTCTCATCTCAACTTCCCTACTGATGGCATAAAGAATTTGGTAAAGAATGTACTTTGAAGCAAGTTATATTTTGTAGCTCATATCTGCCTGAATCACTGGAGAATCCAATTCTTTCTAAATTATGTATTCATATACATGTATGTTTGTGTATGTTTGCAATCCAAAACAGAATAAAAAAAGGAACAGAGTTAGAGAGAAAGAGAGGCAAAGAGAGAGAGACATCCACAAACATACACACATACAGAGAGAGAGAATTAAAAACAGGACAAGAAACCATATCACCCAATCATTTCTTAAGGTTATTTACCTCATTTGAGTTTTTAGGAATAAAGTAGAGATCTTATAAATGAATGAGATGTGATCAGAAAAATAGAAGTAGTCATCCAGATTGCTGAAAATGTTCATCATGCAGTCTCTGTTGAGTACATACCAGATGGTATAATTTCTGGTGCCTTTGACAGAAACAGTTTGAACTCTACTGGTTTAGGGAAATAATTTTCAACTTAAATGAAAAATTAACAATAGAGGAGAAATAAATGTAATTTTTTATTTAAAAAATAAATTGATAAATAAGAGACCATTGTTAGAGTACTCCTAAAGGTTATTTTAGTGAGTATATGCATAATTGTGATCACCATAGGGCATAAAATTGCTCCTATTGATGATGATATCAAATTATGAAAGAAAATAATTAGGCCATATGGAATTGAAAATCTGAATAAAAATGATCTGTCTTTGGCTCCAGAGTGAGAACTGAGAGTATCAGTTCTTAAGGACTATGGTAGTTGGCTCTAAAGTTGTCCCCAGGGACCCCTGGCCATTGCTATGCATACTCTTTTATAATCTACTCCTACATTGCATCAGGGTTGGTTCGTTGGACCAGTGAGATACTATTGTTTTTATAGTGATAGTACACGACTCTCAGAGCTAGGTCCTACAAGATATTATGGTTTCTGTCTTACTCTTTCTTGGGCCATTCATTCTGAAGCAAGCTGGCAGTCATCTTGTATGTGCACCCAAGCAGCTATATGGAGAAGGCTGCACGGTAAGAAACTGAAGTCTTCAATCAATAGACAGTAAAGAACTGAGATTTCCACCTAATAGCTATATAAGTAAACCATCTTGAAAGCAGTTCCTCCAGCCCCTGTCAAGCCTTCAAATGCTATTAGCTCTAGCTAATATCTTGACTACAATCTCATGAGATGCCCTGAGCCAGAAATACCAAGTTTAAATACTCCAGGATTACTGAATCACAGAAACTGTGAGAGAATAAATGTGTGTTGTTGTAAGCCATTGCATTTTGAGTTGTTTTTTTCACCAACAGTATCTTTTGCATTGGGAACAAGATGAAATTATTATAATGATAGATGAGAAGAAAATTATTAAAAATAGTAATTTCAACATTGTTTGACATTAGTTTCATTGAAGTTAGTTTCAATAATGTTGATAAAGCTACTCTTGTAACAAACATGTGTAAGAAACTCACCAATTGGCACTATCCCATTCTTCAAGATATTATAGGCAATATATTACAATGCATAATCTTTCCAAAAGAAGATAGCAGAGTATAAAATATTTCTATGTTTTCATCATTCTCACAAGCCCATGTTCACATTTGAAAAAAAAGATAAAATAACTTAAGATTTGCTTGAACTGTACAAGCTGATCTGCAAGATGGAAAACCATGAAAAAAAGAGCCAGAAAATTTCAGAGGAAAAATAATGCTTCACAGATAAGAAAGCATATTTTAAAGCTACCCTAGAACTGGGCTCAGTGGCTCAGCCTGTAATCCTGCGGCTTGGGAGGCTGAGGTGAGTGGATTGCCTGAGCCCACAGGTTCGAGACCCACCTGGGCAACTTGATGAGACCTCATCTCAACAATAAATCAAAAATTAGCCGGGTGTGGTAGCGCGCGCCTGTAGTTTCAGCTACTTGGAAGGCTGAGGCGAAAGGATCACTGGAGCCCAGCAGGCCGAGGCTGCAGTGGCCAGATGCAGCCACTGCACTCCAGTCTGGGTGACAGAGTGAGACTTCAACTCAAAAAAAAAAAATAAAATAAAGCTACCCTAATTATAAAAATTCGGTTCTGTCTCATAGGGTATTATAATAATATTTATTGTGTGATCATTTATAGCAGTAAAAATGTGGACATAACTTGTACAGATCAATAAAATAATGATTAATTATGGTACAGCATTTCTATAAAATATAATGCAAGCATTTAAAAGAATGAATCATCTCATGATAACTGGAACAATCTCCAAGTGATCTCTTCATGTGACTAAGATGCAAAACATATGAGATACAACACATAGTTGACTGCTAAACTTTAAACTTGATTCTTTTCCCCTCTTTTTATTTTGTCTTAAAAATGTAGAGTACAAGTCAGGATTAGGTACATAAGTGGTCTACATACAGGTGAAGTTTGGGCCTCCCACTGGTCAACATTGATCCTTTAAAATGAAATCTTGGCTGGGAGCGGTGGCTCAGCCTGTAATCCCAGCACTTTGGAAGACTGTGGTGAGAGAATTGCCTGAGCCCAGGGGTTCGAGACCAGCCTGGGCAACTTGGTGACATCTCGTCTCTACAATAAAATCACAAAACTAGCCGGGCATGGTGGCATGTATCTGTAGTTCCAGCTACTTGGAAGGCTGAGGCAGAAAGAATCGCCTAAGCCCAGCAAGTCAAGGCTGTGGTGGCCATGAGCGTGCCACAGTACTCCAACCTCAGCGACAAGAGTGAGACTCCAATTCAAAATAATAATAATAAAATAAAATGAAATCCTAAGTTCACAATGAAGTAGCACACTCTATAGCATCGTATTATTCTTCAGTATTTGATATGAATTTACTTGAAGGATTTAGGTGATAGTTTCAGTGGTTGAAATCGACCAAACTATTTTAGGAAAACTTCAAAACACTCATGGTTAAACTTGCAAAAATAAATATATAAAACATTGTTTGAAGAGTATTTTTGGTCTTTATTTCCATATATTCAAACATATTACTAAACTGAAAAATAAATAGCATTTTTAACTATCAAACCAACCCTAGAATAAGCAAAGTAAGAAAGTATGTTTTGAAAAAATTATGGGAAGAGAAAAATGAAAGATGAATATACAATGGTAAAACAAAAAAACAAACAAAATCTTATCACGATTCTATCTAAGTCCAAAAATTAGAAGTATTGGGCTTTAAAATGATGATCCACAAATTGCCTTCAGACCATCGTATACATATGACTTAGGTAATCAATTCAGCATAAAATTCTTTTCTTCCAGTTAGCTTCTCAAAAAACAAAAAAAGAATATCTATTCAAAGAGTGCTGTACAGAAAACTAGGTTCTTCTTGGCTGACTTCTCTAAAATCCTAATAGAGGAAAGTTACTTAACTAAAAAGTTGCAACACTGATAAATTAGAATACAATAGGAAGAATTGTATTTTACACAAATCACAGATGCAAAAACTGGCCTGGCAACTGAAATAAGCCAGATAATAGATTGTTTTTCTCTTTCAGATTCCAGTCCACATCGACACTTTGAAATACTCCTCCCTACTCATGCCTTCCAAAATATTAAATAATGAATTTCAAATTCTATTATTCTTATCTCCCTAATGTTACCAAATTGCCATAAATCTGTATACTCTATTTTTATGTGATGAGAAAAAAGTATTTATTCTCATTATATTAAAATGAGAGAAAGAAAATGATAGCCAATACCAACAATTCTTAATGTTAAATTCTTTTAGATAACAATTAGCTATTATACTTAAAAATTGGCTATTGGTTCTATGTAGCAATCCAAAGTATTTGTTCCCCTTACTTGCCCCTGCAAACTCTTTTAAAATTCACTTCTTTTCTACTCTGCAACGTCTTGGTTCCCAACAGGACTCCCGCTTCCTGCCACTTAAACTTGATTTTCCACTATTAGGTGAAGGATGCTCAGACAACATTGCGTTAATTTCAGTTGACACTAAATTTTATCTAATTCGGCAAGCAGGCCTCTGTTAATTAGGCCTCCCAGGACGAGTGATGGCAAAGATCTCCTCCAACAGTCACTGATCGATACTCACAACTCAAGCGGTTCTAGTGGTCAATTTCTTAGTCTTCTGAGTAAGAAAAGGGGTCCTATTCTTGTTAACAATCTATACTTGCCTAAAATCACAATTTGCTGCGGCCTTGCTCGCCAAGTCCACCGGCTGCATACAAATAGCATCTCTCTCTCTCTTTTCCTCTCCATCTTTGCTGACTGCAAGAACTGCCAGAGGGGGAAAGAAAGCTCTCAGCCACCACCTCAAACGCGGCTGATGCCTTCCAGCTTTGAGCCTGATGGATGGAGAAGTCAGCCTGCTGACAGAGCCAGCAAAGATTTGCTGTTTGATCCCAGGGACGTACGCCTTGTTTGATGAGGCCCCAGGAGAATAAGTACACGAAGTCTAATTTAATGTAATACTGCTCTGCAGTTACTTAAAAAGAAAAAAAAGAAAAGGATATTAAAAAGCCCACACAATTTTGTTTCTTACGCCCAATAACTTTGGGGCCAGATACCACCCATGACAAGGTTTCAAAAATTCACCCCTCTGTTATGGGGCAGATGTCAGTTTCTCCCGGAAGACTCTGGTAAGTAGTCAAAGCTGACATTTCCACATAAGAAACAATGCAAAGAAACACCATCCTAAACTAAATGAAATATAGTATTGTCTTGACACATACAGAACAAATTACTGTGGGCAGAACTAAGGCGTGGTGTTCAGAAAAGTGGAGGGGCTTGGGGGAGAACAATGTCAATAGAGTGGAAAGCATCATTGTTCATTAAAAATGATTTTATTGGCTGGGCTTGGTGGCTCAGCCTGTAATCCCAGCACTTTGGGAGGCCGAAGCTAATGGATTGCCTGAACCCGCGGGTTCGAGACCAGCCTGGGAAACCTGGTGAGACCTTGTCTCTACAGTAAATCAAAAAATTAGCCAGGCATAGTATCTGGCGCCTGTAGTTCTGGCTACTTAGAAGGCTGAGGCCAGCCGGGCTCAGTGGCTCAGATTGTAATCCCGCGCTTTGGGAGGCTAAGGTGAGTGGATTGCCTGAGCCCGCCGGTTCGAGACCCGCCGGGGCAACTTAGCGAGACCTCACCTCTACAATAAATAAAAAAAATTAGCCGGGCGTGGTAGCCTGCGCCTTTAGTTCCAGCTACCTGGAAGGCTGAGGCGGAAGGATCGCCGGGGCCCAGCAGGTCGAGGCTGCGGTGGCCGGGAGCGGCCACTGCACTCCAGTCTGGGCGACAGAGGGAGACTTCAACTCAAAAAAAAAAAAAAAAAGAAGGCTGAGGCAGAAGGATCGCCGGAGCCCAGGAGGTCGACGCGGGGGTGGCCGTTAGTGTGCCTGGGCAACGGAGTGAGATTCCAACTAAAAAAAAAAGAGAGAGAGATTTTCTTTTCTTTTCTTTTCTTTTTTTTGAGTTGGAGTCTCACTCTGTCACCCAGACTGCAGTGCAGTGGCTG
>NW_007247780.1:635951-636984 GCF_000164805.1 Carlito syrichta | reverse complement strand
TCGAGCCCCGCCTCGGCAGCGAGACCTCATCTCTACAATAAATCAAAAAATCAACCGGGCGTGGTAGTGCATGCCTGTAATTCCAGCCCTTTGGAAGGCTGAGGTGGAAGGATCGCCGGGAGCCCAGCAGGTCGAGGCTGCGGTGACCGGAGCGGCCACTGCACTCCAGTCTGGGTGACAGAGTGAGACTCCAATTCAAAATATATATATATATATCTCGCTTGTTCTTCTCTGGCAACTGGCATTCTGAATCTCATCATTGGGCTTACTTTCTTTCTTTTTTTTTAATTCATGATAATTTATTTTTTATAAACATCAGTTTGTATATTTCATAAAGAAAATGACAAACAACAGTTAAATTTGATTAAGAAATGGGCATTTTAAAGACCTTTTTATAATACATGGAAGTATCTATGTCAGGATATTAAGAAAGCATATCTCTGAGTGTTAGAATTTTTGGAGCTACCTTTGTTGATGAGGTGTGCCCCTCCCTCCCAGTGGCCAGTTTCCCTCAACTGCCAATCCCACCCCCACTCCCCTGACAGTTTCCCACTACTGCCAATCCCTTTCTTATAATATTATAATTGTTCAAGGTCCGCTTATGAGTGAGAACATGTGGTACTCTGTTCTTTGTTTCTGTGATAGATCACTGAGTATTATAGACTCTCAATCCATCCAAGTTGCTGGACTTACTTTCTAAAAACGAAGAAACACCAGCCAGGAACGATAGCCTGTAATCCCAGCCCTTTGGGAGGCAAAGGGATTGCATGAGCTCAGGGGTTCTAGACCAGCCTGAGCAACATGGTGAGACCTCGTCTCTACAATTAAAAAACAAAAACAAAAACAGCCGGCCATGGCTGAGGTAGAAGGATCACCTGAGCCCATCAGGTCGAGGCTGCAGTGGCCGTGAACTCTGCACTGCACTCTAGCATGGCTGGGCGACGGAGTGAGGCTCCAACTAAAAAAAAAAAAAAAAAGAGCCGGGCTCGGTGGCTCAGCCTGTAATCCCGCGCCTATGGGAGGCTGAAGTGAG